>NW_026874053.1:0-156981 GCF_032173495.1 Musca vetustissima | reverse complement strand
TAATGTCAAGCGAATGGTATGGAATAGGAAGAACGAAGGTAAATTTCTTTCTTGGGTAAATACTAAAAATCAAGATCATGTGAAGGTTAAAGACAAATTTAAGGGGAGGAAGTTTAAATTCGCGGAGAAAAAATTGATAAAAGAAGATGTCGAAATATTTGGAGAACCCCTTTTTTCTTAAAACCGTTACATTGGGAACGTTAGGACAGCATATTTCTATTGAAAATCTATTTACATTTAATTTGTAGAGTTGCCAGATCAGAAACCCAAGCTTATAGAGAAACTTTAAAAAATATATATTTAAAACCAGTATGGAAAGTAGTAAAGTCGGACTGGGCCGACTACATGATACCCTTCACCACTTTATGTATGTTGAACATATGTATCCTAACAATTTCATGTCGACGTTCCCTCGAAGGGACATACACTTTTCTGCAACCTATGCTAAATGTAGTTTCAATCGGCCAGATTTAGAATCGTTTGCGTACAATGGGACACATTTACGGAAATCGATTTAAAGCAAGATACTCGCTATATATATAAAATCGGACGATATATATATATGGGCAATATTGCCAATTTTTTAACATAGTTGAAGCGGAGGTTCTCCCCTTTATAACTCGGGAACTACTTAAGTATATGAAAAAAAGTGAATAGTTTTGGGTTAATTGATCTGTCGTTGCAAACTGTTCATGATATTGACCTCCAAACTTTATTTTGGTCGAAGCTGTGTCTACTTTAATGTAAAAAATGTGTAAAAACAGGTTGAGGCGAACCAGTTTTTTATGTTCTCTATCGATTTGTGACTAAGCCACTCATTGCACGGCCTTCGTGTCAAAATAAAACTAGAAGCCAACAAAATGGGGACTACGCCCCTTATGTATCATTTTTCAAAATTTTAACTGCATCTACCTTTAAATGATGCTGACATTTTGAAGCTCGATTTTGAGTGTTTTTTTTTACTTACTTCTAGCTTTAATACGCCAACAGGAATTTATAAAAATCGATTATAAGTTTATTGTAGTAGCGAATCTGCGTAATTTGATATGTATTTTGTGTATGTAGTATGCACAGCTTCAGAGTAATACTCATCCGAAGGTGCGAATTTTGTGCGATCAAATTTCTAAAAAACCTATTTTTCGGGCCAAATTTTTAGATCTGTCAACTGAATGATATCGGTACCCGCGATCAATAAGGTTTTTTACGTTTCGGATGATATAAAATATTCTTCGTGAAAATCCATCTACTAGAACGGCGGGAACTGGCCTTCCAAAAACACGAAATTTGGCAAAAAATATTTTTGAAAATATCGCGGATTTATTTGCGTTTTCTGTGTATCATTTCCGCTTCAATAAATGACCTCATACGGATTTTGATCTTTTTCGAAAAGAGAACTTTAAAAACTTCAGCCGAAAGAGAGATGTACCCAATTTATCTCAAAAATAGATTTTGCTGGCACATCCATGGTTCTTAATGGACCACATTGAAATGGTATAGATCGATGTATGTATATAGGAACCATTTACCTTAAATCGGGCAAAAATATATATGGGAGCTATATATAAATCTGACCCGATTTTCTCGAAACTTGACACACGTCATTCTAGATTCAATTCAGTACTCTTTGCCAAATTTCGTGCAAATCGAAAGATATTTAGGAACCATTTACCTTAAAGCGGTCGAAAATATATATGGAAGCTATATATAAATCTGATCCGATTTTCTCGAAACTTGGCACACGTCATTGTAGACTCAATTCAGTACACTATGCCAAATTACGTGCAAATCGAATGATATATAGGGACTTTGGTACACTATTTACCTTAAATCGGGCGAAAATATATATGGGAGCTATATATAAATCTAACCCGATTTTCTCGAAACTTGGCACACGTCATTCAAGACTCAATTCAGTACTTTATGCCAAATTTCGTGCAAATCGAAAGATATATAGGAACCATTTACTTTAAATCGGGCGAATATATATATATATATATATATGGGAGCTATATATAAATCTGACCCGATTTTCTCGAAACTTTGCACACGCCATTCTAGACTCAATTCACTACTCTATGTCAAATTTCGTGCAAATCGAAATATATATAGGAACCATTTACCTTAAATCGGACGAAAATATATATGGGAGCTATATATAAATCTGACCCGATTTTCTCGAAACTTAACTCACGTCATTCTAGACATAATTCATTACTCTATGCGAAATTTCGTGCAAATCGAAAAATATATAGGAACCGTTTACCTTAAATCGGACGAAAATATATGTGGGGGCTATATATAAATCTGACCCGATTTTCTCGAAACTTGGCACATGTCATTCTAGACTCAATTCAGTACTCTATGCCAAATTTTGTGCAAATCGAAAGATATATAGGAACCATTTACCTTAAATCTGACGAAAATATATATGGGAGCTATATATAAATCTGACCCGATATTCTCGAAACTTGGCACACGTCATTCTAGACTAAATTCAGTACGCTATGCCAAATTTCGTGCAAATCGAAAGATATATAGGGACTTTGGTGCACCATTTACCTTAAATCGGACAAAACTTTATATGGGAGCTATATCTAAATCTGAACCGATTTTCTCGAAACTTGTCACATATCATTCTGGACCTAATTCAGTACGCTATGGCATAGCGTGCAAATCGAAAGATATATAGGGACTTTGATGCCTATATCGGACGAAAATATATATATGTGAGCTATATCTAAATCTGAACCGATTTTCACCAATTTTAACAGGGTTCGTCCAAGTGGACGGACATGCAAAATCGACTCAGAAAGTGATTCTATGCATATTCTCAAAAGGAACCATATGTCTACCTCGTTTCCTTTTGCCTGTTACAAACATATGCACAAAGACATAATAACCTGTACCACAGTGTGGAGAAAGTCCGCCTGTTTGAGGTTCTTGAAAAAGTATTTTTAAAAAATACGTAATTTTTATAAAATCGACTTTATTTTGGTAGTTGAAAAAATATATTTTTAATTCCGTCTAGTTGATATTAGATTGTCCTCCCAAAATGGTATCTCAGCTCCCTTACTCCTGTCTTATTTGTCATTCAAAACTCGTGTTAGCCCCTAGCCCATACCAGGTTATTCATGGAAAAAAATCTGCAAAAGTCAATGATCACTAGAAAGTCATGTTACATACGAGTGGTACTTGAAGTTATTGGCTGGGATGGTCGGGACTGAGAATATGTGTTCTCCCTGGACCATAATGAGAATGAAAAGTAAATCTGTCTATTGACGAGTTAGTTCGTTGTTACTCTAGCTCAATACAAATATTGTCTGGATGATTTAGGAAAGTAGGAAATTGAAAATAACAAATCATTAACTCGTTCACGCATGCATAATTCCACTAATACATTGTTGTTATTGTATGTCGACTCAAGGCGTTTCGCTTCCCCCTGATCGTCTTGAAGCTATTACACATTAATAAGGAGAAGTCATTTTCTTTTCTAAAAAAAATAAAAATGCTACCGACAGCCAGGCATAATCAAACACAAATGTTCAACAAATTCATCATCATCAACATAATCCGCTCACCCTCTTTGGCCTAATCAACTTCTCTTTACTGGAGGAGAATAATGAATTCGCATTTGAATTGGATTCGATGTAGATGATTATGAAAGTAAGGAAAAGAAAAGTTAACCACAAACCCAACCACCAACATTCAAGTCATTTCGCCTACATTGTTGTAGTGCTGTAATGGGATGGCGGTGAAGGCGACTCCATGCCTCGACTGCAACACACAACCCAAACTACAACCACAGCAACAACATGGCCAACATGCAAAATGTCTTTCTATCTTTCTTTGTTGCAGTAATAAATTTTTCCAACGCTTTCCCGGTTTTTTGTCGGTGATGGTGTAGTTGTTGTTGTCATTGCTAAATATCAAGTTATTTTGTTGTGAAGTCAACCGCAGAAGATAGTTCATGGAACAGTGGTTAAAAGGAGATTAAAAAATCAACATTTTTTTAAAGACCAAAATATGCCAGGATTTAAAAAAAAGGTTCAAGGCGGAGTATATTTTAAAAATAGGCATGGATTTTTTAAAAACGAATAGTTTTTTTCAGAGGAGTCGTGAAAACCATTTTTTCTTAAAATTCACTTGAGAATGTGCATAGAATCACTTTCTGAGTCAATTTATGCTTGTCCGTCCGTCTGTTGATGTTAAATTGTAAACAAAGTACAGGTCGCATTTATGATCCGATTTGGATGAAATTTGGTACAAGTCGCTTATTTGGCACAAGGACAAACCCTATTGAAATTGGAGAAAATCGGTTCAGATTTAGATATAGCTCCCATATATATATTCGTCCGATTTTAGGTAAATGGTGCACCAAAGTCCCTGAAAATCATTCGATTTGTACGAATTTCGGAACATCGTACTGAATTAAGTCTAGAATGATGTGTGCACAGTTTCGTGGAAATCGGTTCAGATTTAGATATAGCTCCCATATATAGTTTCGCCCGATTTAAAGTAAATGGTGCACCAAAGTACCTACATATCTTTTGATTTGCACGGAATTTGGCACAGCATACTGAATTGCGTCTATAATAATGTGTGCTAAGTTTCATGAAAATCGGTTCAGATTTAGATATAGCTCTCATATATATTTTCGTCCGATTTAAGGTAAATGGTGCACCGAAGGCCCTATATATCTTTCGATTTGCACGAAATTTGGCACAGCGTACTAAATTAAGTCTAGAGTAATGTGTGTTAAGTTTCATGAAAATCGGTTCAGATTTCGATATAGCTCCCATATATATTTTCGTTCGATTTAAGGTAAATGGTGCACCTATGTACCTACATATTCTTCGATTTGCACGAAATTTGGCACAGGGTACTAAATCAAGTCTAGAGTAATGTGTGCTAAATTTAGTGAAAATCGGTTCAGATTTCGATATAGCTCCCATATATATTTTCGTCCGATTTAAGGTAAATGGTGCACCTATGTACCTACATATTCTTCGATTTGCACGAAATTTGGCACAGGGTACTAAATCAAGTCTAGAGTAATGTGTGCTAAATTTAGTGAAAATCGGTTCAGATTTCGATATAGCTCCCATATATATTTTCGTCCAATTTAAGGTAAATGGTGCACCGAAGGCCCTATATATCTTTCGATTTGCACGAAATTTGGCACAGCGTACTAACTTAAGTCTAGAGTAATGTGTTTTAAGTTTCGTGAAAATCGGTTCAGATTTAAATATAGCTCCCATATATATTTTCGTTCGATTTAAGGTAAATGGTGCACCTATGTACCTACATATTCTTCGATTTGCACGAAATTTGGCACAGGGTACTAAATCAAGTCTAGAGTAATGTGTGCTAAATTTAGTGAAAATCGGTTCAGATTTCGATATAGCTCCCATATATATTTTCGTCCGATTTAAGGTAAATGGTGCACCTATGTACCTACATATTCTTCGATTTGCACGAAATTTGGCACAGGGTACTAAATCAAGTCTAGAGTAATGTGTGCTAAATTTAGTGAAAATCGGTTCAGATTTCGATATAGCTCCCATATATATTTTCGTCCGATTTTAGATAAATGGTGCACCAAGGTACCTTTATATCCTTCGATTTGCACGAAATTTGGCACAGCGTATTGAATTAAGTCTGGATAGACGTGTATTAAATTTCGTGAAAATCGATTCAGATTTATATATAGCTTCCATATATATTTTTGTCCGATTTTAGGTAAATAGTGGACCAAAGTCCCTTTATATCCTTCGATTTGCACGAAATTTGGCATAGCGTACTGAATTAGGTGAATTAGGAGCGATGTGTGCTAAATTTCGTGGAAATCGGTTCAGATTTAGATATAGCTCCCATATATATTTTCGTCCGATTTTAGGTTAATAGGGCTCCAAATTCCCTTTATATTCTTCGATTCGCACGAAATTTAGCATAGTGTACTAAGTTATGTCTTCTAGAACGATGTGTGTTAAATTTCGGGAAAATCGGTTCAGATCTAGATGTAGCTCTCATATATAGTTTCACCCGATGTTAAGTAAATGGTACACCAAAGTCCCTTTATATCCTTCGATTTACACGAAATTTGACACAGCGTAATGAATTAGGCCTAGAATGATGTGTGTTAAATTTCGGGAAAATCGGTTCAGATTTAGATGTAGCTCTCATATATAGTTTCACCCGATTTTAAGTAAATGGTACACCAAAGTCCCTTTATATCCTTCGATTTGCACGAAATTTGGCACAGCGTAATGAATTAGGTTTAGAATGATGTGTGTTAAGTTTCGTAATAATCGGTTCAGATTTATATATATCTATGCTATATATAGTTTCACCCGATTTTAGGTATATGGTACACCAAAGTCCCTGATAATCTTTAGATTTGCACGAGTTTTGGCATAGCGTACTGAATTAAGTTTAGAAGGATGTGTGGAAAATTTCGTGAAAATCGCTTCAATTTACATACACCTCCTATATGTATTTTTGTCCGATTTTAAGTAAATGGTACACTAAAGACCCATTGCTAGGTCGATTGACACAAAGTACTGAAGTTAATATAAATTAATCTCTGGCATGTTCCCTTCAAATCGATTCAGATATAGATATAGCATAGCTTCCATATATAATTTCGATCTATTCATGTTAAGAAAATTTAGCATAGGTTGCAGAATGGCATGTGTAGGGATTGATGTTAGTCGGTTTACACATACATAAAGATCACATATGTAAGTTCGTTCAATTTCATGCCAATTTTCCTTCGAAGAAGCGACGTCTGTTAGGATACATATGTGGAATATACCCAAATTGGTGAAGGGTATCATATAGTCGGCCCAGTCCGACTTTACTACTCTCTCCTTACTTTCCTAATTTGCCTTTTTTCAAAATATTTTTTTACACAGCCTTTGAACCACTGTCCATCATATGGTATCTATCAATTATTACTGCTGCCGGTTGTTGTTGTTGTTGTCTTTGCTTTTTATTTTTTGAAGTTGCAAAATCGTAAAAAAAACAACACAAACAACAAAACTATCTTTGAACCAGGAAGAAAATTTTTCAAGTAGAGTGCATTGGTTTATTTGTCGTGAGTTGGTGTTTTTTTCTTTTTCTTTTCCTTTTTGTTTTTCTTCGTTCATTTCGCTTTTTAGTTTTCTTTTTCGTCGTAGTTGATTTTCTTTAGTTTGTTGATATTTTCTTAGGTTTTAAGATGTAGTGGTGGTGGTGGTAGTAGTAGCGATATTTGTAGTATAGTATGTGTGTATGTATAGGGCGAAGTCATGAGATTGTGTAATAGTGAAAATCGCCAATGTTACAAGAAGAAGAAAAAGACGAAGTGAAATGTCTTTGGGAATGGGTGAAAAAAAAAAACAACAATAGTAACACGATCAAGGGATTGCCATTGTGAAAGGCGAATTCCAAAGGGGACATATAAATAATAAGGGATTTTTTTAGATATTGGGGATTTGAAAGAAAATTGGTGTGCATTTTTGGTGAATATTTTTCCATCTTTTTTAAGGCGCGGATCTTACTAGTAGAAATAGTCGTAGATTTAAAGAAAAAATTTTTAAAAATATATATATAAGCTATATCTAAATCTGAACACATTTTCACGAAACATAGCACACATCGTTCTACACATAATTCAATACGCTGTGCAAATCGAAAGATATATAGGGACGTTGGTACACCATTTACCTTAAATCGGATGCAAATATATATGGGGGATATATCCAAATCTGAACAGATTTTCAGGAAACTTGACACACATCATTCTAGAACTAATTCCTTACGCTATGCCAAATTTCGTGAAAATATATACATATATATATATATATATACTTTGGTACACCATTTAGATTAAATCGGACGAATTTATATATATGAGATCTATATCTAAATCTGAACCGATTTCCACGAAATTTAGCACACATCATTCTAGACCTAATTCAGCACGCTGTGCCAAATTTCGTGCAAATCGAGAGATATATAGGGACTTTGGGTGCACAATTTACATTAAATCGGAAGAAAAAATATATAGAAGCTATATCTAAATCTGAACCGATTTTCACCAAATTTAACACACATTGTTCTAGACTTAATTCAGTACGCTGTGCCGAAATTCGTGCAAATTGAATAATTTCCAGGTACTTTGGTGCACTATCTACCTAACATCGGACAAAAATATATATGGGAGCTATATAAATCTGAATCGATTTTCACGAAACTCTGTACACGACATTCTAGACTTAATTCAGTACGCTATGAAAAATTTAGTGCAAATCGAATGATATATAGGGACTTTGGTACACCATTTAGATTAAATCGGACGAAAACATATGTGGGAGCTTTATCCAAATCTGGACCGATTTTCAGGAAACTTAACACACAAAATTCTAGACCTAATTTATTACGCTGTGCCAAATTTCGTGTAAATCGAATGATATATAGGGACTTTGGTGTACCATTTACCTTAAATCGGACGAAAATATATATGGGAGCTATATCTAAATCTGAACCGATTTTTCCCAATTTCAATAGGGTTCATCCTTGGGCCAAATAAGTAACCTATGCCAAATTTTATCCAAATCGGATCATAAATGCGACCTGTACTTTGTTCACAAAAATACATGGACGGACGGACATGCGTAAATTGACTCAGAGAGTGATTCTATGCATATTCTCAAAAGGAACCATGTGTCTATCTCGTTTCCTTTTGTCTGTTACAAAAGACATAAGCCCTGTACCACAGTGTGGTAAAGGGTATAAATAGGTAGGATTTTCTAAAAAATATTTTTCGAGTAAAAAATTGGTCATGGAAACCACACAACAATAATAATAACAAGTCAGGAGATCATTGGGAAAATGGGAATTCTTAACAGAATCGGGACCGAAAAAAATATATATTTTTAATTTTTCAATTTGTATACCCTACACAACTATGTTGTCAGGGTATTATAGCTTTGTGCAGCCCCAAGAGTTTGTAACGCCGCGAAATATTGATCCTAGACCCACCTTTAAGTATACCGATCGTCATATCTCGACTAGCTGAGTCGATCTAGACATGTGTGTCCGTCCGTCCGTCTGTCCATTATAATTTGTAAACACGATACAGGCCACAGTTATGGACCAATCTTCACGAAATTTTGCATGTAGGATGGGTTCGGCCCAATGAAGACCCCTATTGTTTTTGGTAAAGATCGGTTAATATTTAGGGGATGAAATGGACCAAATACTGAAATTTTGTCGGTTTTTGTGGTCGCTCCAGAGGCCGCAATTATTGCCCAAACATCTTGAATTTTTACATGGAGAAGGGGATTGGGCCAAAGAATAATCATGCTTGTTTTGATAAAGATCAGTCAATATTTTGAGGGTCAAATGGACCCTGACTTTTGTGTGAAAAATTAAAAAAAATTTTATTCTGTAGCATATATATTTACTCCTGAAGGACATGTAGCCGAGAAGTTAATAGTATATCCAAGAGGAGTGGATGGCATTTAAATTGATACCAACTATATTGTCGTATGTACTCGAATGTGGGAGTTACACTTAAATATTTACCGGTGCTTATGTACTCAGATATTATTTAGTAACCCATTACCACACCAGAAGGCCGAATGTAGTGGTGATCACTTTGAAATGTTCCATGAGATTCCAGTTATGGTCAAGGACAAAGACTATAATTTTCGGTGATGATCAGATTATAATTATGGAATGAAGTGGACCGAATACATAATTTTTTTTATGTTTTTTTTTTTTCGAGTCGATGCCAATAGTAAGCCGAACATCACAACACAACCCACGGTGAAGTGAATCTGGTCAATTAATTAGAAGGGCAATACTGAATATGAATAGTAATATTCGAAAATATGTCAGTGTAGAAAGATGTGCTGTTGACCTCTAATCGGCCTAGAGGGAGCAAATATCACGCCCAGGCTCGGAAAAAACATCCACAGAAAGATAGAGTTCCGTGGTAGTTGTGTAGGGTATAGTATGGTCGGCCCCGTCCGACTATACTGCTCAGCTCACTGGTTTAATATATTTTTTCTCGGTCCCATTTCTGCTAAGAATTCCCATTTTCCCAATGATCTCCTGACTTGTTATTATTGTTGTTGTTTGGTTTCCCTCAGCAACACACCGTTATAAAAAAAAAACAAAAACAACAACTTTGGTGCCAATGAACGTCTTGAAATTCTTGCCTAGTTTCTAAAAACAACATCAAAACAGCGACAATGGCAGCGGCAGCAGCAACACCACCAACAACAACATCAGCAATGACAACAAAATATCAGCGAAAAGAGAAAAAAATGAAAATCCCACTTCTAAAGAAACAAGGAACTAGAACCGAACCACCACTCACTCGTTCAACGAACGAACTATGATTTGTTTTTTTTAAGTTCAATGACTCGTTACAACAACGTCATGGGCAAAACAACAAAAACAACGAAGACGACGACAATATCAACAACAACAAACTATGACTGCAACTCAAATGCGTTGCTTGTACAAAACTCTCTCACACACACATACAGTCACAGTCAGGGAAAACAAAATGCATCACTCACTCCGCATGGAAGACAGAAGCCTTCAAATCTGTCAAGGGCGGGACGAGGAGGAGGAGGTGCACGGAGGGAAGTTGAAGAAAATTTATTGCAAAAATTTACTTGACATAGACATCATAGTGTAGTTGGTATTGTTGTTGCTGCTGTTGATAGTGAAATGTGTTGTAAACAATTATTGCAAATCAAAAACAGCAGCGGCAACAACAACAACGCCACCACCAGCAACTTACTAAGAACGATAAAGGCAACAACAACAACAATAGTCACTGAACCAGCAGCAGCAGCGTTTAATAAAGACGAAGAAGATTTCTAATAAGTGAAAAAAGACCAAAAGCAACAACAACAAATCATAGATAATTTTCTAATACTTTACTGGCTGTGGCACTGACTGACTGTCGGACTGACGTCCAGTGATGATGTTGATGATGATGTGACTGGCATACATGTGGGAGTCATGGTTTTTCCTGGAGGCATTTCCAGGGTTAGAAAATTAAATTTGCTTACACACGCTCGTAAAATTTATAACAACAACAGCAACAAGAAAGCTATAAAACTTTTTTCGTTTCTTGTTAAAATTGAATTTAATGAGCAATGTAATAGTGGGCATAATGGCACTGGTCACTAGGTAGTTCCTGGAATGCTTTTGCCTTAGAGATTAATGGCCAAAAATTTATAGCTGACGGCTCTCTTAGCGTTAGAAATAAAAATAAATACATATCTTTTAAATCCACGAGCATTAATATATGATTAAAAAAATCCACACCTATTTTGTTAAATTAAAAATTAATATTTAAAAAATTGAAAAATGTTAATTAAAGAATATTAAAAAATCCACCCATGCCTTTTATTAAAAAAAATATATTTTTTAATCCAGGCATATTTTGAAAAAATTTACTCCAGGTACATATTTGGTACAAAATTTTTGTTTTAAGAAAATTTATTTATTTTGTATTTGGAAAAAATATTTTTTTAAACCAGTAAGGAAAGTAGTAAAATCGGACTGGGCCGATTATATGATACCCTTCAACACTTTGGGTATATTCTACATATGTATATTAATTTCAATACGTTGTGTCAATCGGCCAAGCTATGGATCTTTAGTGCATAATTTACTTAAAATCGGACGACAATATTTTTGGGAGCTATATCTAAATCTGAACCGACTTTTACGATACTTAGCACACATCATTAATTCAGTACGCTATGCAGAAATTCCTGCAAATCGGAAGACATATATGGGGCTTTGGTGCTCCTTTAACATAAAATTGGACGAAAATATATATGAGAGCTATATCTAAATATGAACCGATTTTCCCGAAACTCACTACTCATTATTCTAGACTTAATTCAGTACGCTATGCCAAATTTCGTGAAAATCGAATGATATATAGGGACCGATTACATTAAATCGGACGAAAATATATATGGGAGCTATATCTAAATCTGAACCGATTTTTCACAATTTCAATAGGACTCGTCCTTGGGCCAAATAAGTGACCTATGCCAAATTTCATCCCAATCGGATCATAAATACGACCTGTACTTTGTTTACAATTTAACATGGACAGACAGACGGACGGACGGACAGACATTCATAATTCGACTTGGAAAGTGAAAATACGTAATTCTAAACTCAATTCAGTGTGCTATACCAAATTTCGTGCAAATCGAAATATATATAGGGACCCTGGTACACCATTTACATTAAATCGGACGAAAATATATATGGGAGCTATATCTAAATCTGATCCGATTTACACGAAACTTAACACACGCCATTCTAGACTCAACTGAGTACACCATGCAAAGTTTCGTGAAAATCGAAAGATATATAGGGACTGTGGTGCACTATTTACATAAAATCGGACAAACTATATATGGCAGCTATATCTAAATCTGAACCGATTTTCTCGAAACTTAACACACGTCATTTTAGACTCAATTCAGTACACTATGCAAAATATCAAGGAAATCGAAAGATATATAATGACTTTGTTGCACCTTTTACATAAAATCGGACGAAAATATATATGGGAGCTATATCTAAAAAATCGGAAATCTGAACCGATTTTCTTTACACTTAACACACGTCATTCTAGACTCAATTCAGTACACTATGTAAAATTTCAAGCAAATCGAAAGATAAATAGGGACTTTAAAGCCCCATCTACCTTTAATCGGACGAAACTATATATGGGAGCTATATCTAAACCTGATCCGATTTTCTCGAAACTTAACACACGTCATTCTAGACTCAACTGAGTAAACTATGCAGAATCTCGTGCAAATCGAAAGATACATAGGGTCTGTGGTGCACCATTTACAAATTTCATGCAAATCGAAGGATATATAGGGACTTCGATGCACCATTTACATTAAATCGGACGAAAATATATATGGGAGCTAAATCTAAATCTGAACCGATTTTCACGAAACTTGCCACATCATTATAGACCTAATTCGGCACGCTGTGCCAAATTTCGTGCAAATCAAAAGATATATAGGGTCTTTTACATAAAATCGGACGAAAATATATATGGGAGCTATATCTAAATCTGAACCGATTTTTACGAAACTTAGCACACATCATTCTAGACCTAGTTCAGCACGCTGTGCCAAATTTCGTGCAAATGGAAGGATATATAGGGACTTTGATGCACAATTTACATTAAATCGGACGAAAATATATATTGGAGCTATATATAAATCTAACCCGATTTTCTCGAAACTTGGCACACGTCATTCTAGACTCAATTCAGTACTCTATACCAAATTCCGTGCAAATCGAAAGATATATAAGGACTTTGATGCACTTTGGGTCAAATAAATGAGCTGTGCCAAATTTCATCCAATTCGAATCATAAATGGACAGACAGAGGGACGGACATGCATAAATCGACTTGAAAAGTAATTCTATGTATATTCTCAAAAGGAACCATGTGTCTATCTCGTTTCCTTTTGCCTGTTAAAACATATGCACAACTACATAATACCCTGTACCACAGTGTGGTCAAGGGTATAAAAAAGGTGAAGAGTATAATAAACACGGTGCAGGCCGCAGTTATGAACCAATCTTCACGAAATTTTGCATGTTAGATGGGTTCGGCCCAATAAAGACCCCAATTGTTTTTTGGTAAAGATCGGTTAATATTAAGTGGATGAAATGGACCAAATACTTAATTTTTATCGGTTTTTCTGGTCGCTCCAAAGTCCGCAATTATGGCCCAAACATCTCAAATTTTTACAAGGAGAAGGGGATTGGGCCAAAGAATAAGCATGCCTGTTTTGATAAAGATGGGTCAATATTTAGCGGGTCAAATGGACCCTGACTTTTGTGTGAAAATTGACTAAATTTGTATTCTATAGCGTATATATTTACTCGTGAAGGACATAGAGCCGATAAGTTGATAGTATATCCAAGAGGAGTGATTAACCTATAAATTGATACCAATTATATTGTCGTATGTACTCGGATGTGAGAGTTACACGTAAATATTTACAGATGCTTACGTATTCAGATAATATTTAACAAACCATCACCACACTAGAGGGCGGAAATATAGCGCGGTTCGCTGTAAAATATTCCATGAGGTTCCATTTAGGGTCAAGGACAACGCCTATAATTTTCGGTGATGATCAGATAATAATTATGGGATGAAATGGACCGAAACTTTTTTCCTTTTTTCTTTCTTTTTTTTTTTTTTTTTTTGAATCGATCTATAGGCTACAATTATAAACCGAACATCACAACACAACCCACGGAAAAAATATTTTTTAATCAAATCCACGTCTTAAAAAAATATTCTTTAAAGAATCCCGCCTTCCATGCCTTTTGGTAGTCCTTGAAAAGAATCAGATGATACCCTAATTAAATTAGATGCCATCGAATCAAACGAGGAAAATTCCTCCCATCACCAATGGATAGCTAAAACTGTCATATCAAAAAAAAAAAAAAAACAGTTCCAGTTGTGATAATCAATTGTCTTGGCAGCCATTCAATTGCAAATGCCCCAACAAAGTGCAACAATGTTGCAAATGCAGAGGCATGCAGCTGCTGGTGTTTTCAATTCTCAGTTCAAATACTGGTATCTGGTATCAGGACAAGAGAGGAGTTGAGGCACAACAAAAGCATTCTTTTGATTCCTTCCTCAGTTATTTCTTCTATTTCTCCTTCTTCTTCTTCTATACAACAGTAAGCTAACAATGTATTTTCAAATGGTGGTGGAGAGAAGGAGGAGAAGGTTCATCTAGCAGAGACACACAGACATCTGTGTGTGGTGTGAAAACCCACACCACTCATCGCGGTATCTAAACAAGCAGAGCAATATCTTTTGGATGACTGGTCAGGATAGATGTATGACCATTTCCTGGGTCATGAATTTTCGAGAAGTGAGAACAAAAAAACTACAACAATCCCAAATGTAATTTATAATCATTCCCAATGGAGGGATATCCATGGTCCAGTAAGGAGCACAGAAGAAGATAAATAGTGTTGAGGGAGAGTGAGAGGTGCTGGACTTACCTGTTAGAATTACTGCCGTTGTATCACTCGATGCTGGCGATGCTGCTGTCGAACTTATTGATGTCCGACCATCTGGACTTTGTGACTGCTCCGGTAAACTGATGGGAGTGGGTGGTGTTAACGATGGCGATGATATCTGCGATGATGTTGATGACGATGAGGATGACGACGCCGATGATGACGATGAAGATGACGATGCTGCTGTTGATGGCGATGAAGATGAGGATGATGCCAATGACAATGATGATGATATTCTGTTTGTTTGAGCGGCGGCAGCTGCACTGGATGCTGCTGCAGCTGCGTTTGTTGTTGGTATAGTTGTTGTAGCTGTTGCTGCGGCTAATGCAATAGATGTTACAGTTTCAATGTCCTGGGACTGTCCAAACACCGATGTGGATAATTCACCCAATCCTTTGTCTATTTCATCAACAATACCAAAATCGGGATATAAATACGTTGCCAAGGACGAGGACTCACTGTTGTCACAATTGTTATTGTTGTTATCACTGGAAATAAAAGAAAATTATTAATTAAAGATAAAAATGTGTTTTTAAAGCAACATGTGAAAACTATTTAAAATCTTTCGATTTCCACCAAATTTGGCATAACGTATTGAATTGGGCCTAGAGTGATGTCTGCCAAGTTTCGAGAAAATCGGTCCAGATTAAGCTCCCATATATAGTTTCGTCCGATTTCATGTAAATGGTGCACCAAAGTCCCTATATATCTTTCGATTTGCAAGAAATTTGGCATAACGTACTGAATTGAGCCTAGAATGATATCTGTCAAGTTTCATGAAAATCGGTCCAGATTTAGATATAGCTCTCATATATATTTTCGTCCGATTTTATGTAAATGGTGCACCAAAGTCCACATATATCTTTCGATTTGCACGAAATTTGGCAAAGCGTACTGAATTTAGTCCAGAATGATGCCAATTTCGTGAAAATCGGTTGAGATTTAGATATAGCTCCCATATATATTTTCGTCCGATTTCATGTAAATGGTGCACCAAAGTCCCTATATATCTTTCGATTTGCACGAAATTTGGCATAAGGTACTGAATTTAGCCTAGAATGATGTCTGTCAAGTTTCATGAAAATCGGTTCAGATTTAGATATAGCTCCCATATATATTTTCGTCCGATTTGAGACAAATGGTGCACCAATATATATCCTTAGATTTGCACCAAATTTGGTATAACGTACTGAATTGAGCCTAAAATGATGTCTGCCAAGTTTCGTGAAAATCGGTCCAGATTTAGATATAGCTCCCATATATAGTTTCGTCCGATTTCATGTAAATGGTGTACCAAAGTCCACATATATCTTTCGATTTGCACGAAATTTGGCATAACGTACTTAATTTAGTCGCGAATTATGTGTGCCAAGTTTCGTGAAAATCGGTTGAGATTTAGATATAGGTCCCATATATAGTTTCGTCCGATTTAAGGTAAATGGTGCACCAAAATCCCTATCCCAAAGACCTAAAGTTAGGCCTAGAATGATGTGTGCTAAATTTCGTCAAGATCCGTTAAGATTTATATATAACTCCCATATATATTTTTGTCCGATTTAGGTAAAAAAACTCATAATTTTTGTCCGATTAACACGAAATTTTGCACAACGTATCAAATATAGACTTGAATGACGTTATTAGGCAGCCATGGCTTCGATATGTATTTCGAACGGGCGTCTGATTGAGATTAATTTTTTAACAGTGCGGCGTACCGAATAGCGTGTATCAATTTTGCTATAAATCGTTCTCCATAAATTTGTCCCATGGTACGCAGACAACTCTAAATCTGCCCGAATGAACTTATATTTATCATAGGTTGCAGAAAGACATGAGTATGTTCCTTCGAGGGAACATTGACATACAATTTAAAGGATGCATATGTACAATATACCCAAAGTGGTGAAGGGTATCATATATTCGTCCCGGTCCGACTTTACTACTTTCGTTACTGGTTTTTAAGTTCATTCTTGTAAATTTTATAATTAATATTTTTTAAAACATCCACGCTTGTAAATTTGTTGTAAAAAATTATTTTGAATGCATCCACGCTTGTAAATTTTACAGGGAAAATATGGCTTAAAAATTCACCTAGGCAATCTCTTAATTTCTTATAAAATTTATTGTTGCAGCTGCTCTTTTTGGAAAAATATTCAAGCATGATTTGTTGAGAGCAGAATCAATAAGCTTTGCTTAAAATTTTTAATAATTATTTTTATTTTTAAGAAATATTTCATTCCCTACATACCCAATTAGAATACTTTCACAATTTTCATCAATTAACGGAGTTCCCGGATACTCCATGGATTGATGCCAGCCCTCGGTGGGGCGGGTCTTAACACCATTAGACAAATAATATACATTTAAACTGATGCTGATGTCTCTTGATGGGTTTTAATTTTTAATTAGAAAAAAATAATCTGTCACTTGGTCGTAGATAAATTAGTTGATGTTTGAACACCGCACGAAGTAGGTAGATATTTTCACTTTGTGATTTTTTTTTTGGTTAACAATGCTCACTTTTATATATTAGATATTTAGAAATTAATTTTGTTTTTCTTTTTTGGATTTTAATAAATTTTAATTTTTATGTTTCAAAATTTCCAAACATTTTTTATTTGATTATTAACCGGTTTTTTATTTGTTAATCTTAAATTTTTATTTTTTTTTCACTATTTCTCACTGTCACCATGTTTGGGCATGAAAAACTTTAATATGACCGCATTTATCATATCAGTTATTTTTTTTTAGTAAATCCGTCTATTGCACTTTAATGTGGAGAACGAAAAGCTTTCGTCGTTTCTTCCTTTCGTTTGCTTTGGCATGCACCACTTTGTGTTTTTTATTATTATTATTTATCAATAGGGATTTCCCTACATCTCACTCTCTTGTTGGTCGGCTGGTTGGTGTTGGTAATAATGTTGGTTCTCTTGATTGTGTTCTCTTCCCTTTAACTCCTCTCATTTCAGTTGTGCAGTTGTTGTTATCTTTCCTGTCAACATTATCATCACCATCGCCATCCTGTTGTATTCACCGTTATAAAACTTCATACGGTTTTGCTTTTTTCTGTTTTGTTGCTTGGCCTACTCTACTCTGGTGGCAGTTGCTTTGTTGTTATTGTTTCTGTTTGTGTGCTGTGTTTTGACCGGTCGTAAAGCCCCCATTCGGCATCAGACTACAACGACAAACGAGTGCTTGCTTGCTTGTTTTTGGCAAATGTTTGTTGCTGTTGTCAAGACTCTCTTTGCTCTGTTTTGTTCTTCCTTGTCACTGTTGTTGGTATGTTGGCATATGGCTTTGCCGGGTTTCACTTTATTTACCGTTATTTATTTTTTTGTGCAGGATATTAGATCGTAGGCAGGCAGAGAGTGACACACACACACTGGCACTCACATGCCGACAGCCGCACAAGGAAATGCAGCTTTTTTCTAGTTCTTCTCGAATGGAAATGAGCCGAACTATTTTTTATTCCTTTTGCAACACTTTTGTCCTGCTTATTCTTGTTTCTATTTTTTTTCCGATTAAAATTATTGATATTTCACAAACGCACAAAAGACTTTTTATATTTTTTAAGAATTTTTTTAAGGATTTTCCGGGAAATATTTCACTTTAAGACATTCGAAATAGTTTAATTACTTTATTCACACTTCTTTAGCAATCATGTTGTAGGCATTTAATTCCTTTACATTTTTCGTTATCTTTTTTTAGATTATCTTTACAATTATTAATCGATTTTTATTTATTTGAACACTTTTTTATTAATATTTTATTATTTTATGTATTATCCTTCCGCATTGAACAATCCTTTTTAATTGGAAAAATAAAACACATTTGTCCACTGCCTGCCTCTTGTCGCATTTAACAATCTTCGCACAATATTCAATGGAAACTGCATTAAAAATTCATTTTGACATTTATTTCAATTTGCGTGGTCTCTCGCTCTTCCTTTTTTCCTCTTTAGATTGCATTGTTTCTACTCATAACCCACATTCTCTTCCTTGTCTCCTATTTTCTGCAGTTGTTTTTTTTTCATTCTTTTATAATGGAACACTTGTACTAAATAAGCCAACAACAGTAGTGGTCGTGGACGGCAGCCAGGCAATAGCAACAATTTTACATATTTAATAACAACAACAAGAAAACTTCATCCCCTTTCTTGTGTGACACCAACAAACATACAAACTGAAAAGCTAAACTAAAGCACAGTCGGGCGAAGCACCGCACGCGTGCACTCTCGCGAGAGTAAGTATCACTATTCTCTCACACACATTCAACTGAACCCATTGAAAAACCATTGACACACACACAAAGACAAGTGTGTGAGAACAGAATTTTTTATGCTCTGCCCGTGCCTGAACTAAAGCTTCATCACATTGCACCATTGCAATTTGAAGAGATTTAGGGTGTGAGTGAGAGAGAACCAAAGAACGAGAGCGGTACAGGTGTCTCCAACCAACACCAAAAAAGATATGGAAAACGTGTTAATGCAACAATAACAAGGAAATGCAGGACAAAAATGTAAACAGAGAGCCCAGTTAGATATGAGGAGAAAAGGAGAAAACAAAATTATTTCTCTTCAATGGGGTTAGTTAAAAGAGAAATACATGATGCGATGCCATATTGGTGTAACTTAATTGTATTTCCGTTAAAAATTGAGCAGAAGTAATTATTTTTTAAATAAAATTATAAAAAATATATATCTTTGTTGAAGTGTAAACATTTAAATTTTTTTAAGAATACATTTTATTAAAATTCCTGATTTTTTAAATAATCTTCATTAAAAAAAAATATTTTGTTTTTTTTTCAATAAAATAAAAACCAGTAAGCGGGCAGTGTAGTCGGGCGGGCCCCACACAACTATCACGGAATTCCATGCGAATGTTTATTTCGAGCCTGGGCAATATTTCGTGATATTTGCACACTTTTGACCGATTAGAAATCAACACACCTCTTCCTTACACTGACATATTTCCCCGAATATTTCCAATATTCAGTACATCCCTGCTAATTACTTATTCAGATTCCATTCACCTTGGTTGTGTTGTGATGTTCGGCTTGTGGCCTATCGACTCGAAAAAACGCCAAAAATTATGTTGTGGCCCCATCATCCCAAATTTTTTTTATGTGATCATCACTGAAAATTATAGACGTTGTCTCTGACCATTCCTGGATCCTCATGGAAAATTTCCAAGCGATATGCGCTATATCTCCACCCTCTAGTGTGGTAATTGGTTACTAAATAATATCTGAATACGTAACATATTTAAGTGTATATAATTGGTATCAATTTAAAGGTCAACCATTCCATTTGACTCGCTAAATATTGGCCGATCTTTATCAGAACAGGCATGCTGGTCCAATTCCCTTCTCAATGTAAAAATTTGCGTTGTTTAGGCGGCGTCTGTAGCTACCCAAAAATCAGACAAAATTAAATTTTTGGTTCATTTCATCCCGTAAATATTAACCGATCTTTACCAAAAACAATAAGGGTTTTCGTAGGCCAGAACCCATCCTACATGCAAAATTTCGTGAAGATTGGTCCATAACTATGGCCATAACTACAAATCATAATGGACGGACGGACGGACACACATGTCTAGATCGACTCAGTCGAGATATTACGATCGGTATACTTAAAGGTGGACCAATATTTCGCGGCGTTACAAACTCTTGGGGCAGCACAAAGCTATAATACCCGGATAACATAGTTGTGTAGGGTAAAAATATATAACTTTTGAACAATATTTTTTAGGGATAAAACTAACAAAGAATATTTTGGAGGTCCTTTAAACAAAGAATTTTGATTAATAATGCGGGTTTTAGCTCATCTAGAGCATGTCTTTTTAAAGGACTTTTATGCAAAGTTTAATCGGACACGCGTAAGGTCGTTCGTAAACTATTTACAGAAAATCGAACGAAAATAGATATGGAAGCTATATCTAAATCTAAACCGTTTTTAATGAAAGTTTACACACAACGTCCTTGACTCAATACGCCACGCAATGCAAAATTTCGTCTCAATCGAACAAACATTTGCATAAAATCAAACGAAAATAGATGTGGAAGCTATATGTCATAGGTGCCCAAAATTAAAATGCGTTAGTATGTGTGAGAGAAAACAGAACAGTACTGAACAAAATTGTGTGTACATTTTTGTGGTCGGAAAAAATTATTGATGAATTTAATTTTTGTTATTATATAAAATAAAAGTATTATTAAAAATGTTTTTATATGAATTACAAAGTGTATATGTCATAAAAATCTAATAAAGTTTATAAAGTAGCATATACCGAGATAATAATCATATTATACTATTAAATAATAATATTAAATACTACGATAATTATCAAATATTTAATTCTTTAAAAAAACAGAAATTGTTCTGTTGTTTTTAAAATTTTTTAAACATACAAAACGCATTTTGAATAATAATATAAAAATCCAAATATACTGAAACACTTTTATCCCTAAGTGTTATTTCGTTGATTTTCTAGTTCTGCGGACACGACGTCGTGCGCGCACCCCAGCATGTGTTCATTCGTTGCCTGTCAAACAACGACTGACTGAAAGAGCATAACAATGCGTGTGAGTAGGCAGCTACTTTAAAGTATACTGATGGGCACCTATGCTATATGTAAATCTGAAGCGCTTTTATCAATTTTAATAGAGTTTGTCCTTGAACGAAATAAATGTGCGGTATCAAATTTCATCCAATTCGGATCATAAATGCAACGACTCACAACGTGATTCTATCTATCCATATCCTCAAAAGTAACTATGGCTTAATCTCGTTTCCTTTTGCATGTTTGCATATGCACAAATACACGCCACTGTACCACAGTGTTGTGAAGGTTTTGTATCCTTATGGCTTAAAAATCCGTATTCGGCTGAACCTTAAAAATATATTTTTTATATAGTTTCAGATAGCGTTGAAATATTTAAAGTCTTACCTTCTTCACAATCCCACTTATTTTGTATTGGGAATCCTTTGAATTAGTTGCTCTAGACCGAGCATAACTTGATTACCCACCCACATTTTACAAACACACGCAACGTCACACAATGGTCACTGGAAACTGTATGCCTCTGCTACTGCACTTGTTATTCTCGGCTGTCTATGGCACATTGCCGGTAATTTTCATTAAATTTCACAATTTCCCAGTACTTTAAATGCAGATTTTTCCGTTTTCCGACATTTTCACAATAATTTTCACATTTTATTAATATTTTCCCAGCTAGCATTTGGAAGATCATTTTTGAAAAAATCACCGTAGGGAGTCTTTAAAGAGTCCTTTGGTGATTAAAAACTGATTGACTCACTTGGACGACCAAAAAGGGACTCTAAAATGACTCCTTCTTATGATTAAAAATAGTTTTATTTTAATTACAACAAAAAAATGTATAGCAGTCGCAAAACAATCATCAATGTGTGTAAAATATGACTGTTTGTTCCGTTATTTGTCATCATATTTTGATCATCTGGAGATTGAAAAATGCTTAATCAAAAAAAGAGCATGCAGATGTTTGAAAAGTGATTAGAATTGTGTATTCTCTGATCACATTTTGCACAGATGGGTGATTAAAAATGTTTGTTTTGTTTTCTTCCAAGTAAAACAAGACATTTTTTGCATTTACTGGAGAAAATTTTCATTTTTGCTCATTTATAAATGTTAAGTGGAGGTGTTAATATCAATTTTTAGTGAAGTGTAACAAAAGTATTAAAAGGTGAGTTAATGTGATTTGATAATTAATCAACTAAATTAATTAAACTAACGAAATTCATTATAATTTATTTTCAGAGCTGCAGTTCGGAAGGTGTTCACAGATGGCTTAGCTACGCAAGACAGCTGAAGGGAACGTGATCAAAGGCTAGCGCAAACAATTATTTATAGCAACGGCAATCAAAAGTAAGTTCATTTTTCAAACATATAAGGTTTATATTAAGACGGAACATATATATTTCCTTTCAGATATTTGTCATCGGTAACGATAAAGAAGTGAACAGTATTCATCAACACAATTTTCTACATGCAGACTGGGTAAATTATTTTTATATGTATTATTAACAATATATTTGATATATTTAATAACTATTATAAAATATATTAATTATACTAATTTTTTTACTTATTTAGTTATACAAAATTAATTAGTTTTTAATTATTAATATAAAATGAATAAATGTATTTTTTTTAATGTTTGTAATAAATAAACATTAAAATCAAAACATAATATATTTCTTTTTATTTTACCTTTTTACGGACACCCGAATATTTACAAATCACGTACGTGATTTGTAAAATCGTAAACTCTCATATATGACTAATAAACGGCTCGAATTTTAAGCATAAATGGATCAAAAAGGACTCCTGAATGAATATATGCATGAGTTATATACGACTACAAAAAGACTCATAAATGACACAATTAGGACTAGTTATAGATTTTAAAATTACTCAAAAAAGACTCGAAATAGTGTCACAAATTAATTAAAAATGGGGAAAAAGTGTTTAAAAAATGATTCGAAAAAGACCCTTAAAATTATTAGAAAAAAGTTAAATATTACTCGAATCTAATGCCGAGGAAGACTCATATGTGATTGATACAGAGGACTCGCGCCGGGTCGCACTTTTCTCCCGACGACTGAGTCAAATACGATCAGAAAAAGCGCGCATATTCGAGCATTTTAATCTTCCAGCAGTATTAAAAAAGACTCGAATATGATTAAAATTTTCAAAAAATGTTAGCTGGGTTCCCACAAAATACGCGCAAAAGTTGCAAAACTTCAACGAAATGTAATCACGACTAAGTTGTAGTTGTCAAAAAATGTCAAGAGGCGATGAGAGAAAAGAGAGAACTGACAATTTTGGGGAAAGAGATCACAATGAGAGCTTGCTTTATAAAAATAATTGCCATTATTTTTATTACACTCGTATTTATTGTTCTTTTATTATTTTTTCAAAATAGGATATTTGTTTTTATGAACAACATGGATCTTCTAATTAATTAAATTAAATTATTCCTATTAACCTTTTAGTTACAAATCTCTCTTCTGTCTCTCTCTCATTTTTTTATATGGCTCCATAACTGGCCGCCTCTCGCGTTGCACTTTTGACACCGGCACTCAGTTGTCAATTACTTTTCGGTATGTTGTCAAAGTTTTTGCGCGTTCTTCTAACAAAATTCATGAAAAAATGTAAAAATTAATATGGAAAAGCAATAAAATAATAAAAATTGTTATCCTTGTCAAATGTGCTATTGGAAAATTGTGAAATTTCAAAGAAAATATGCTAAAAATGAAGGAAAAAAGTTATACTTGGTGGCCCCCCAGTGTCAATTGTGTGAGTGTAAATGTTTGTGCCTTTGATTTGTCAAATTCCAATTGCGTCCAATTGGAAAATAAATTGAAATGTGATCCCAAGGATCGTGAAAATGAAATGTGGGCTAAAGAAAAATGAAAATAATGTTAAAAAATATAAATATAAAAAGTCTTTTTATTGTGGCTTCCAGTTTTGCTTTCCCCACATCTCACCCAACAAATCTCTCTTCGGTCTCTCATTTGTTTACATGGCTCCATAACCGTCCGTCTCTCGCGTTGTATTTTTGACACCTACGACAATATTTTGGCATTGTGTCAAAGTTTTCGCGCGTTTTACTAACAAATTTCATGAAAAAATATAAAATTTTGTATAAAAAGGCAATTAAATAATGAAAATATGTATCCTTGTCAAATGTGCCATTGGAAAATTGTAAAATTTAAAAAAAAATCTTCCAAAAATAAAGGAAAAAGTTGTATTTTGTGGCTTGTTGTACCCCAGTGTCCGTGTGTGTGTAAATATGTGTTTGCTTTGCGAATTATATTGTGGCCAATTGGAAAAATGAAAGGTGATCCCAAGGATCGTGGAAGTGAAATCTTGCCTAAAGAAAAATTAAAATAATGTTAAAATCTATAAAAATAAAAAGTTTTTTTATTGTGGCTTCCAGTTTTGTTTTCCCTATGTCTCCCCCAACAAATCTCTCTTCGGTCTCTCATTTGTTTACATGGCTCCCTAACCGTCCGTCTCCCGCGTTGTATTTTTGACACCGACGACGATATTTTGGCATTGTGTCAAAGTTTCCGCGCGTTTTTCTAACAAATTTCTTGAAAAAATGTATAAAAAAAATTTAATAAAATAATGAAAATTGGTATCCTTGTCAAAAATCCGAAAAATAAAAGAAAAAAAGTTATATTTTGTGGTTTGTTATCCCCCGGTGTCCATTGTGTGTGAGTGTAAATGTGTGTTTGCTTTGTCAAATAAATTATGGCCAATTAGAAAAAAATAAAAGATGATCCAAAGGATCAATGGAGTAAAATATGTCTTAAATAATAAAATATATATGCAGGTATATAGTGTTAAAATCTATAAAAAGAAAAAGTGCTTATTGTGGTTTCCAGCTTATATCCAACATGGTTATCCCCACTCTCAGGCAATGAAAAGTATGTATTTTTTTCATATACGAGCTTCCTTGAAATAATTATTGTATTTTTCTTCTATTTACAGTAATCAAATATACTGCGGTAAGTGTAGTATAGATTTAAGGACCACTCAGCGGCAGCTTCACCACCGGCGTACCTCCGGCTCATTGTGTTCACACCGAAATTGGGAAAATATAGAGTGTCACGACTATATAAAAGTACGATAAGGGACTACATAGAAGGACGATATATCAATATGGGACAGTAACAATAAGGTGTGTTTGCCTCTACCTATATGGTGGAGCTATAAATGACCATTGTGTCCAATGGGAAGACTAGAGTATCTGAACTATGTTTACCAGTATGTATGTTCCATTTACAAAATTAAGTTTACTTAACCAATCAGTGTCACAGTATGTCTGCGAGTTGCAAAAACAGTAGGTCAGTACAACTACAACAACTACTACTTCCTATTTTAACATTTTCGGCAATTTGGGTGTCAGAGAAGTAACTCATCTGCCAGATTTTGCATAGCCCCATTAAAAATATGTCTAATGATGTCAAATCGCATGAACTGGGTGGCCAGTTGGTTGGTATCGCCTCGACGGAAAATTACCAAGCAAAAAAACACATTTGCTCGAGTTTTGTGGCATTTGGTATCGTCTGGTTGAAACCACATATATAAAAGTTGGTTACCAACCAATGCTCTGTATTGTTGGTGACAGTTGTCGGTGACATTTTCGAAGAAGTAAGGTACAGTCCTCACCTTTGGACCAAAGGGCGCAACAAACAGTGGCTTTTTTTCGGGGAGAAATGACCACGCCACATACGATCATGTTGTTCATTCACTTACACGTATTTGAACGAGTAATTAAACCACAATTTTCTCTTAAAGTTCCCTATGGGCTGTGGCAGAATGCCTATTTTTTTTGTAGTTTTCATAAAATAATCAAGGCCTAAAACCATTATTTCCAGATAATTTTTTCATATTCAGTGTGTACCTATATTTCTAAAGACAGATTTTGTGGTAACAAACGGCAGATTAAGCGTTCAGCTTCATTAAATTCGTTACTGTTTGCAGGAAACCAACTAAGTGTGTAACTAACATAGATAGGACTATTGATATAGGATAGATTTTAGTATCATTGAATGAAATATGTTTTATGAAGTTACTTTAGTGTGGACCGGGACAAAATAAACTTAAAAAATGTTTTAAATACCGAAATCAAATTTTCTGTAAATCTATATTCCGTACATGGACCAGACTTCGCGATATTTGGATCATTTTAATCGATCAGAGGTCAGGAGCTCATCTCTCAACCTGGCATATTTTACGAACCACGTTTTATCAGAGAAAAAATGTACGCCATGCGATTCAAATTTGGTATTTTACACACAAAAGTCTTGGTTCACTTGATCCTAAATAAATAGTTGGATAGTTCTTTCCCCGTTTAAAATATGTGATGTTCGGCTTTATCGGAACATCGTGTATAATTTCATAGCGATCCGCGCTATATTTTCGCACAAACGTTAGCATTTGACACGATAAATAGATTTTATGACCAGATCCCCGTCTGTGTAATATTTCGTTATGTTCGGGATTTTTTAATTGTGGCCTCAAGAGCGACCAGAAAAACAGGTTTTTGGTTCATTTCATTCCCAATGATCATTCCAAAGAGATCATTACCAAAAAACCTATAAGGGATATTCTTTGGGCAGAACTCGTCCTACACGCAAAATGTCTAGGACCAATATTTCGGGGTATTACAGATTTTAGGTCCACACAATATCCTCTCAATATATAATTACATACATCTCGACGCTCTGATATACATTTTGAAATCGACAATAGAAGCCTTAAATTGTCTTTTATTGACGATAAAAACCTTAAGATAGCTGTTACCAACGATAAACGCCTTATAAGCCTATGCTCTGATATACCATCTGAAAATATCATACAATACATTTATGCCCCGATACACCGCTCAAA
Organism: Musca vetustissima; assembly: GCF_032173495.1. NCBI lineage: Eukaryota > Metazoa > Arthropoda > Insecta > Diptera > Muscidae > Musca > Musca vetustissima. The sequence continues at coordinate 129,427 of NW_026874053.1, read as the reverse complement.
AAAAATCCTTATAAGCCTATGCTCTGATATACCATCTGAAAATATCATACAATACATTTATGCCCCGATACACCGCTCAAAAAAAATCTGTTCTATCCAGATATACCCTTTAAAAAATCTATGCTCCCCTGATTTAACCTTTAAAAAATCTACTATCAGATATACCCTTTTAAACTCTAAGCTCTGACGTATACCCTTTAAAACATCTACGTTCTGATTTACCCTAAGACATTTACAAACTACTTCTAAAACCTTAAAAATTTACTTTCTACTGATATGCCCATTAAAAATCTGCGATATGATATACCTTGACATATCCTGTATAAAATCTACGTTTTGATATATCTTGATACCTTTAATTATATATCTCTTAATAAATATACGCACCTCTGATATATCCCTTAAAAAATTACGCACTTCTGATACAACTTTAAACAAAAATTTACCATATAAAATACATACAAAACCACGTTCTCTCATAACATACGTCAGAGCTACGCTCCGACATATCCTTTAAAAAATATGTGCTCTGAGTAAACCTTTCATAATATTCATAAAAATACCCGCTCTAAGAGACCCTCAAAATATAAATTATGAATAAAAATCCTCGCTCTGAAGAAACCTCAAAAATATTATTTAAAACATCTATATGGTCGTTGAAAGAATATTTTTGGTTCAAAAAATCTTTGGTCCTTGAAAAAGTAGTTTTTAAAAATGTTCACATAACCTTTGGTAAAAGTATATTTTTCTAAACAATCCACATTCTGGCACAAACCCTCGAAAATTCACACTCACCCAAAGTACCTTCCATAGATCGTAAATGAAGGGAATACTCTGAGATGTGTTCTATGAATACGATTATGCTTACGTCGTCATGCAACCGATTTATTCGATTATTCCTCCCTTCAATTTAAATTTTAACGGATTTAGAAAATCCAGCACTTCCTTTTCTGCTAGTGTCCTATCACAACCACTAAAAAACTTTTTCAATAAGAGTGAAATACAAATTCTCTTACACAGCCGATTTCGTTTATCACACACACACCCTAACATTTTGTTCGTATTATTTTCATTTCCTTATTCCTGCATTTCCAACTCTCAACACCGTAAAGTAGGTCAGGGACGTTGTGCTCAATTTTCGCGATAAACAAACACACAAAATGAAGGCAAAAAACAGGGGATAAACATTTGGTCTCACACTAGCAGATGTTGTAAAAGCTTTCTGTCTCTCTCTCTGTAGGAAACCAATTTTTATTCTCTCTCTCGAAAAGGACGAAAAGGCTTAACAACCCAACCCCTTGTCGAAAACGACCGGCTAGGAAATTCCGCAAAAAGCTGTTTATGGTTTGTTTTGGTTATTTTATTGTTTTTTTTCTACTTCGTTTCTCTTTTTCATTATAAAAAAATATAGTTAATATATTGGCGTTTTGTTTTTCATTATTAAATAATTGTAATTTTAATAAACATTAAAAAATATATATAAATACAAAAAATACATTTATTTATAGCTTAGAGATTATTTTTTTGCTCCATGTTAATAGAGTTGACAAAAATAAAGAGAGTGAAAAATTCTTGAAATTTGTTAGCTAAACAAAATATTAGTAAAATATAGAAAGGAAAACGAGCACCGTTTTTGGGAAACATCATATTAATAAAAATTCCTATCAAATATAATATTCGGTTTTTATTCTTCAACTACTTTTGTAAGGCACATTTGTTCCTTGTAGGTATTATTGCATTTAAGAAAACACACACACACTGAAACACATATATGTAAATAAATATAAATTTTGGCAAATTTGTATCTCAACAAAATAATTAATCAAATTTGAAATATCAACGTTTCATTTTCTCCAAAATCGGCACAACCATATCGAATTTTGGCCGCTTTCCAGGATCTTCATTCATACAGATATTTATCAGTTTGGACATGTGTGGTGATGTGCCGGGTGGTATTTTGACACGCAATCCTTCGAGTGCAATTTTCATGCCACATTCCATGGGTGACCATTCGGCGAAGGGAATTTCCCGGGTGGTCAACTCCCATAGGAGTACTGCAAAGCTCCACATATCGCTAGCTTCCCAATTACGATCGGCAGGTTTCTTTTGCAAAGCCTCTGGTGACATCCAGGCCGGTTGATAAATACGTCCACGTTCTTGGAACGAGAATTTCGCATCGCCCATATTAATGCGAGCCGTTAAATCTTCATCGATCTGAAACAACAACAAATTTATTAGCTTCAATTAAAAAAAAAACTTTAAAAATCTTCAGTTGTTCAAAAAATGATCTACAAGGTCTTTTTTCTCAATGCGTGAAGGTGTTTACTTCAAAAAGACCTCTGGATGGTATTCAATTTTTAGAAGACTTCTGGACACTCTTTTTTCTTTGCAAGAACTTGTACAATCCAAAAAGTCCTGCATCCACTTCTATATATAAAAATCCTATGGATTGTTCTTCTTAGTGGGACCTTGAAAAAATATTCTTTGAAAAACCCACACCTTAGTGGGACCTTGAAAAAATATTCTTTAAAAAACCCACGCCTTAGTGGGACCTTGAAGAAAATATTCTTTAAAAAATCCACGCCTTAGTAGGACCTTGAAAAAATATTCTTTAAAAATTCCACACCTTAGTGGGAACTTGAAAAACATGAAATCGACGCCTTACTCTTTAAAAAATCCACACCTTAAGTCCTTGATTTTTTTATAAAATCCACGCTTTAGGACCTTGAAAAAAATTATTAATTCGACCATGATCTACCGACTGACGACCACTTCGAGACTTCTATAAACAGAAGGCCATTTCAGAGAGCTTCTATAGAGAACAGATGCTTTAAGATGACTTCTATAGACAGTGAACCCCTTCAGAGAACTTCTATAGACAGAAGACACCTTCAGAGGTATTCTGTAAACAGAAGGCAAATGTCTTCTACAGACAGAAAACCTGTTCAGCGATAGAAAGAATACCCCTTTAGATGACTTCTTCGGACAGAAGAAAGCTTCGGAGAGCTTCTATAGACAGAATACATCTTCTATATACTAAAAATTTCTTCAGAGGCGAAAGATTCTTCAGAATGTTGTATCTATAGAAAACCACGGGATGGTCTCAAAATAGTTTCTTATCTTTAGAAAACCTCGGAAAGTTGTTTATCTCTTTAAGGATCCTTATTTCTAAAAGATCTCTCGAAGGTATTTATTGGATTTTCTGTTTCAAGATTTCCTTTCTCTTAGTGTAAAACTCACCATAACGTGATGACTGTTCAGGTTATAGGTTGGTATAATTCTTTCCAGTGAGTGTAAATAAGCCATACCTCTGGCAATGTCCAAGGCAAATCGGACAGCTTGTGAGGTATCCACGACAACACCGGTGGCTCCATGCAGCAAATGGAACAAGGAACCACGAGGCATAAACTACAAGAGAATGAGAGACATTAATTATAAATTAAATAATTTTATTGACCTGCACTCACCTGACTAATAACAATCAAATTAGGCGGTGAGTTACACGCTCCAATAATTGGCAAAATATTCGGGTGAGAGAAAATTCTCAGCTTAGGAAATTCCTCATTAAAATCTCTCGATATTCTCGAAGTGCATTGACGTATGGCCAGAATTTTCGCTATAACATCATTCTTTTGCCAACGACCACGCCATGTTTCACCCGATGGTGTTACGGCCATTTTTGTGTGTAAATCCAAATCACCCATACTGATACCCTTGAAACGTGACAGGGTGGCATCTCGAGATCTTGTCTTGAAACCCATCCAACTTTGTTCTTTAAAACTAATTTTCTTCATTTCCTGGCCATTACGTTCGGCCAAGTCTTGCAGGCGTTTTGCCAAACCAGCCTTGGCTTTATCCAATGGTGTGTGATCATCTTTATTTGCAATTGTCACTGAGGCTCCAGCATTTACCAAATCTTCACAGATCATATCGTAGCCCCAGAAGCAGGCATAATGCAAGGGGGTGTTGCCATGTTCATTGACCGCATTCACATCGGAACGTTCACGTATTAACATTTGGACAACATCACGATGACCATGGGCGGCGGCCAGATGGAGAGGGATATCATCACCCATATTTGTGGCATTGACGCGAGCTCCCCTTTGCAAAAGGGTTTCAACCAATTTTGTGTGGCCCTCTTTGGCACACCAGTGCAACGGACTGAAGCCATGATCATCACTACAAAAATAAGAAAGATAAATAATTAATTACATAAATAACAATTTATCTGTAATAATTCATTGAAAAATAATCAGAAATAAATTTCCTGTGCCTTGTGGGTGTTGTTTCATGAATGACTTCTGCATTGTTTACATTGAGCATAATGCTGCTTTGATTGATCACGCTCTCCTTCTATGCCAAGCAATTCACTCAATGATTTGTACTCTCCCTCTCTCCCATTTCCAAGTATTTATCATTCGCCAAAATAACATCACCCAACAAAAGCATAGCACACACACAAATTCTCATACACACACGCACGCACACCCATGTATGCACCTAATAAAAGTAGGTGTATGCTGCTGCCTTGGCTGGCTGTCAGACAAATTCAGAGACAGCAAAGCAGACACACTAATTATAATTCTAATAACACCAATCTTTTTGATATTCAAATTTTCTTGAGATAAAAATAAAAACATGACGTCATTGTTTTTGCACAACAGCAACAACAAATTGCCAGCAGAGTTTTATGGATGAGGGTCATAATGATTTGATCACTTGATGTTGTTGTTGTTATTACATTTTGCATAACTTCATTTATTTAAGGTGGGTCACAACAGAATTTCTTCCATTCTTTTTTTTTTCAATGTTTATTTATTCACTTATTTATCCATTTTTTTCTAAAAGAAATCTTTACCCCAAATTCATGTCATGTTCCACATCGTCCAGCCATAAACGGACTTGTATTGAATTTCCTTCACGACACCAATGGAAAATGTCCTCCATTTTTAATTTTGTTCTATCAAATGTGGGAAGCTGCTGTGGGCGTGAATTGTTTAAAAAATTTTACGAATTCTTTATAATTTTTTATGAAAATAACAACGGATTGCCAATGGAAATGCACTACAGAAATTAGAAATATACTGAATTAGAAGAAGAAGAGCCGACACTCACTTTGCATTGTTGACACTGTCACAGTTGTGTTATGTACAGTACCGTGATGTACTCGGCCGTTTTTACACTAAATTATCAATGTAGAGATGACGCTGTTGTATGAAACGGGAGAATTGATTTAAACAACGTTTATATGAAGTTGTTTTAAATGAAACTGTCAATGTAAAGAACGCGTTTAAATGGTAAACACAACTCCAGAGCATGCAAGAATCTATTACAGGGTTTTTAGAAATATAGGGGTTAACCTCATTAAAAACAAATGTTTTTTTAATAGTTTTTCAATTGTCTCGATAGGCTTAGCCGTAGTACGCCAGCTCTCGTAGGCGTAGTCGTTTTTAGTCGGTATTATGTAAATGCTGCGACTATCCCTAAATTTTGTAATAGACTTTTCCTTTACTCTGTTACAAAACCAAAGCAAAATTTGTACTTTTGAACCATTTTATACCCCTTTTATATGGCTTATAAATACGAATAAAGTTTGATACGGCAAAAATGTGCCTCATCTAAATACTGTTTTTAGATCCCATGTCTCTTTGGACCAAATCCGTTTCAGACATTTTGAAGTTGATTTATAAATGTCTGCCTGTCTGTCAGGCTGCTACATACGATAACTCTCGAAGGGGGTAACCGATTTCATCCAAACTTTGGAATCGTAATATTTTTTAAAAACTTTGTTTTAGTTCCAAAATTTGGGATATCAGTCCATTACTTGTGGTATGATCAAATAATGCTAAAAATATGCTAACGGATTATCTGATTTGAACGAAACTTTGCATAACCTATTATATTAAACGATCCTAGAACAAATCCGAAGATGAGATCCCACAATGGTTCAAAATTTTCAACTTGATCCAAACTAACATTTTTTTCCAACATTAAGTAAGTTGGAAGAATGAGGAAATTGTCTCTCTCCCTCTGGAGAGAGAATGTTCTGTATATTGTTGAAAGATGGGACTTAGCGGTCCATTCCTTCTAGTACTTCCCCTATAAAGGGTCACGATTTTGAAAACATGTAAATCGTATATGGAGCGAACGGAATATCCAATTTCATCACATTTTCTATTTAACTTACATAGCTCACGCTTGAATATGGGACCCGTTGGTCCACTCATTCTGGCTGTTACCGCACAAAGTGTTAACATTTTGAAAAATTGTTAATCCAATATCAAGATAATGGAATGTCTGATTTGATCCAAACTTTGCAAAATATAATATTTTTCCAAATCTGCATTAAATTCTAAGATGCGGTCTATAGGCAACCTCATCTAGAAATTCTCCAAATAGGGTCAACACTTTCAAAAAACATATACCTTATATAAAGCCAATAATAAAAAGCTGCGTTTTACTCCGTATATATCTGTCGACAACACCGACTGTCAATTAGTATACTCTTCACACACAGGCATAAAAAAACGAGATAGACCCATGGTTCCTTTTGAGAATATGCATAGAATCACCTTCTGAGTGGATTTATGCATGCCCCTCCATCCGTCCGTATGTTATTTTAAATTGTAAACGAAGTACAGGTCGCATTTATAATCCGATTTGGATGAAATTTGGCACTTCTTACTTACTTGGCCCAAGAACAAACCCTATTGAAATTGGAGAACATCGGTTCAGATTTAGATACAGCTCCCATATATACTTTCGTCGGATTTAAGGAAAATGGTGCACCACAGTACCTATATTCTCTTTCGATTTGCACGAAATTTGGAATAGCTTACTAAATTAGGTCTAGATTGATGTGTGTTATTTTCTTCCGATTTTATGTAAATAGTGCACAAAAGTCCCTTTATATCCTTCGATTTGCACGTAATTTGGCATAGCGTACTGAATTAGGTCTAGAATGATATGTGCTATGTTTTGTGAAAATCGGTTCAGATTTAGATAAATCTCCCATATATATTTTCTTCCAATTTAAGTTAAATGGTGCACCAAAGTACCTATATATCCTTCGATTTACATGAAACTCGTCATAGTATACTAAATTAAGTCTAGAACAATTTGTGTTAAATTTCTTGAAAATCGGGTCAGATTTAGATATTGCTCCCATATACATTTTGGTCCGATTTTAGGTAAATAGTGCACTAAAGTATGTTTATAGCCTTCGATTCGCACGAAATTTGGCATAGAGAATTGAATTAAATCTAGAATGATATATGCTAAGTTTTGTGAAAATCCGTTCAGATTTAGATATAGCTCCCATTGCTTCCATCGAGGGAACATTATCAGCATATTTTTAGGATATATATGTAGAATATACCCCAAGTTGTGAAGGTATCATATAGTCGGCCCAGTTCGACTTTACTACTTTCCTTTCTGGTTTAAGTTGTTTGAACATAGTTCACAACGGTAATAATAGTAATTAATAGTTTTCCGCACCCTGATAACAACCAACATAACGCCATCTATTGGATTTCATTTTAACACAGTACCAAACAATTCATTGTGTACAGTACTTAGCGGTGCAACACTGTGCCGTCTCGTTTTGTTTACCAAAAATTGTATTTATTGACAAAAACGTGCTCCTTTTGTTGGCCGCTGGCAAATTTTAATTCTTTTAAGTAAAAATGAAACTAAGCACCTACAATTTCCTCACCTCCAAGGCCATAAAGGGTGTTAAAGTTGGCTATCCCTTGAAATTGACGGTAATTATTAAAAATACCAACGATTTTTTTACTCTAAAACAATTCACCTGATGTTCTCTCCCACCCACAGATCACCAAAAAGGATGTTGTGGAAACGGAATTCAATCCGAATTTCATTGAACGGCTATTGCCAAAATTAGATTGGAATACGGTGTATTTGGCGGCGCAAACTGTAAGTTGTGGAGGTCAATGAAGTACCTTCCATGAACGTTTAATAATTCCATTCCATTGTTGTTGCCTTTTTTTGCCAGGTTGAATTAGCCGATAGCATACCCGCGGAACAGCCAGCCGCAGTTGCTGACAATGAAGAGCTGCTGCAGCGTCTACATCATCTCTTATTGGAAATTGATGTTTTAGAAGGCCAGTTGGAATGTCCAGAAACCGGTCGTGTCTTTCCCATAACAGACGGCATACCCAATATGCTATTGAACGAGGATGAAGTTTAATTTGTAAATACTCTGCTGCAAAGTATCTTAATTTAATTTGTAGAAAAGAAATTTGTTACATTTTAATTACATACATTTAAGTTTTAGCCTATAAATATAGTGAATCACCATAAAAAGGACATTAAACGAAATTTTTATGGACTTCTTTGATGATAAAGTGAAAGGATAAACAAATAGAAGAAAATGGTTGAATGATGTCATCGCCAGTATATACCATAAAAGGGAGAGAAGGACAATGTTTAACATTTACTACACCACAGATGAAGATGAACCTTAGTGTTCGGCCTCATCGAAATAACTGCTTAGCATTCCATAAATCGGCCTTGGATGTTGTCAGCTTAGGTACATTTAGAACTGATTTTGTTGATGGTATGAAAAAGTTTTTTTGCTGAAAATATTGATTGATAATAGAAAGGAAATAGAAATATATTAGCGTATATGTGAACGGAATTGGGTTCGGAAGAAAAAGTTTAAGAAATTGTGCCATCTTTTGGCTTTAGCTATGAGTCAATGGGAAGAAGATTTGTTGGCTCGGATGGATAAGTACAGTAGTTAATTTTATAAGAAAAACACGGGCATAAGGAAATGTTACACCGATATAAGAAAACTGTTTTTTTATATAAAATACATTCATATAAGAAAAAACCCGCTTATAAGAACAAATTTCTCCATTTTTTAGATGTTTTTATATCCGTAGTCTTCTGTATTATATAGGTGATGTGTGTCCATCGTAGCTGGCAGGAATGAAACCTATTTAGAATTCTGGGAACCATGCGCTCACGATACGAATTTACAATATAGCTATCCATTTGCGTTCCGTAAGCAATACAGCACAACAACAATGATGAACGCTATCTCCACACATATTAGTCGAGGACTTAATCAGAACCGGACGTGCCATAGAATTTTGTATGCAGCGCTTGGTCTATTAAAAGACTTTGATACCGTCAATCATGCCACATTGTTTGAGGACATCGTGAACACTTACCTCCGGCCAAGTTTGAAAGGTTGGACAATCAGTTAAATGTGTGGACACCAGCCATACGTAGAGTTCCAAAATATGAAGTCCAAACTCCGTAGATTGAAACAAGGAGTTCCTCAGGGTGAAATGATATCTCCGGAACTCTGTTACGTACATATGCAGATAAATGTACGATAATGGCGTTGGGCCCTAATGTTTAGGACATATCGCTCATTTGCTGCAAGACTGGCACAACTCAAGTTAATGATTCACGATTTTGAAGTTAATGATGCACGATTGTTCGCTATAAAAGACCTCATGTTGTGTAAAAAATTCATATGAATATCTCTTACACACTCTAATTGAGAAGCTGTAGAAGTTCCTCTGTCCCATATAAAGTGTGAGTAAATTGAAAACATAAAACGCATTTTCTGCCAAATCGGTTTTTGTACTGAGTTATGCCTGTCTTACAGCAAATGCGCGATATATTTAAGTTTCAACGCCTATATCGTCGATTTAGCAGCCTTTTTCCACGCGAGGAATATGAAAATATCCGCCACGAAATCTTCGGTCATATTGTTGACCATATGTACTGCGGAGATGAGAATGGCATTGAATGTGCACAATTCTCGGGGTTGATATTCGATACCATATTCAAATCCGCGCATATCACTTTTATAGGAACAAGATCGTTTATTGGCAGCAGATAAAGAAACCTTGTTGATCTCTTACAAAGCTATAGGTCGCTCTTCAGCTACTAGTGCTACGCAATGAATAAGTATTCAGACCTTTCAAAACGCAACCCTGAGAATTGCAACTTTGGACCATTTACACAAGGAGACGAAGATCCTTCCCTTACGTCAGCTTAAGAGGGGTAATCATCCTAACCATCATATCGGGTATGAAACTTCCCTAACCAGGAGTGTCAGGAACGATCTACATAATCTAGAGAGAGAGAGAGAGCCAACGTTATAAAAGGTAGCCTCTAGATGTATTTCTCCATCGATTATGTTTAGTTTAGATCAATTTACTGAAATAGATCCCATAAAAGGCTTCTTCCACATTTAAAATATTTCAATGGTTCAAGATTGCATTTTCCAAACCAAAGGGCTGCAATTTGAGGCTACGGAAAGGTGAAAATTAAAGAATATTTTCTATGTATGTCCATGTTTTTATATCACACTCAAATCAAGGCCTTGGCTTATTATTGGCATATAATCCAAAATGGCTGTAATTTGGTGTTCTAAATTATCGTACCTAACCTAACCTAGTCTTACCCGGTGTTACCCGTATTTTCCAACCTGAGTGTCTGTAATTTGGTATTTCGTTTCTTCAGATGAAAAAAAGGAGGGCTGATTTTTTTGTATTTTGCATATGGGAGGATATAATCGGTGTCATTCCGTTTGTGACTCTTGAAAGTAAATTAGGACCCCAAAATTGAATATGAGCTTAGAATACGAAGACGACTTAGTCATGTCCGTCCCTCTGTCTGTTTTAATACTTTTTTTCTTCGGAAAAATGCCTAAAAAAATAATAAAAATAAAAACACGATGGTCTGTATCAGTTGATCAATAGACACAGCCTCCGACTTTTTGCTATTTTCCAACTTGAAGGGCTATTTTTTTTTATTGATTTTCCAATTTTTCAAACATAGGAAAAGTTATTTCGAAAAATTGTCGTTTTAGGTTCAGTTTTAGGTATAGCCTTTTTATATAAATACACTCAATTTTTCCGTTTTTCGAAGCGTTTGGGCATCTTTTTCAACTCTCTACCCCCCATATCCAATATTGTAACCGAGTTTTCGGAAACAAAACTGCCTATTAACTCCCATGACGATCAGATCTACCTTCTAGAACGATGAAGTATATTTTTAAACTAGTTTTTTTTTTTAAATCGAGGCCATGTTTAAAATTGAAAAAAATAGGTTTTCTAAATATCCACATTTTTTATGATTATTTTAAGATATTAATATTATTTAAAACTCGGATGTAATCATGATTTGTTGTAAGTCTATATATATGGTTCTCCTTATGTCATATCGCCTTAGATGGCATCAATTTGTGTGGAATTAAAATTATTTAAACATGATAATTATTTGTAAAGTCTAGCCAACAAAAAATTACTACCATAAATGAATTTTGAATTTGATGACATCCCCTCCACCCCTTACCGGAAATAAACAAATGCACAACCCTTTTTTGGCTGGGCCCTAAATATTGGGAACCTACTGATCCATATTTTTTAACAAACCAGAAACACCTTGCACTGACATTTGTGGTAAACAAAAAATAATGCGGAAGTGTTTGTTTCGGAATAAATATGGAAGTTATATAGCACGTGCCCTTTGTTACAATAGGGCACATTTTTTAAAGTGTTTTTTTTTGGTAATTTTTCGATGTTTATTGTCAAATTAACATTTGAATTGCTTCGTTGTATGATTTGCTTTTAAGGGGCGTACTTTACTTCGATTTGAATTTGTTGTGAATATTATTGATGAATTTGTAAATATATTATTTAGGATTTACATTATCATTACGATTTTTTAAAGAATATTTTATTTCGTGCGTATATTTTTTACCATTATTTTTCTTTCAGTAACAATAGGTGGGAGAAATTTGAAGAAATATTTTTTCAAGTAGCACCTTAGAAAATGTGGATATTTATGCAATTTTTTTAAAACCTAATTTAAAATACTTTTTAAAGCAGTTCCATTTTCTTTTGAAAATATTTTTTGACTCAGTTGTAGTCGTATATTTAAAAAAAAACCTTTTTCAAAGCTGTTAAAAAAATGTTTTTCCTCTATAGTGCATTCTAAATCCAATTTCGTTTTCAAGCAGAAATAAATTTATGCATGTTTGTTTATATTTTGTTGAATATTTTTCTCAAGTAATTTCACAATTTATTTTCAATTCAATTTATATTCAATTGAAATGATTTTAATTGGCTCATCAAATCGCAAAAAAAATATATGGCAATGGACTGGCGAGCTCACTTTGATAGATGGTGACAGGCGGTTGTCATTGATGAGTTAAGGAGGTGACGACAATTGCAGGTGATTTTTGGAATATTTGATATGGATCCAGCAAGAATCGGAGAATCACATTCCACAGGTGACCGGATGTGAAATGGAATAAATGTTAAAAATATATTTCTAAAAAAATAAACGATTTTGAATTCTTCATGAAAAAATCCGCGCCATTATTTTCTTTTAGAAAAAACATTTTCAAAGAAAAAAAAAGAAAATAAAATTATACGCGGGGCTGTATAGTCATTATTTTCTTTTATTCCCAGCCTGGACAATTTTTCGTAATTCCAAATTAAAGTTTTTCATCTCTATCCGTTTACTCAAATCTAAATTGTACCAAATTTTGTACCAATTAGTACACAAACTACCAACATATCAATCCTGCACTCCAACTGTAATATTAATTCAAAATTTCAGGATCTCAATCCTATCCGTTTACACAAAAACAATTTGTTAACTTTTTGGTACCGTTTAGTACTTTTTGTTTCTATAATTAAGAATTTTCTAAATTACGTCAGTCCTACACTCCAAAAGTAATTTTTTTTCCAAAATTCTGTACAAAATTTTGTGCTTTTCATACCCAAAAGTACGAATTTCCAAAACTAACTTAGTCATGCACTCCAATAATAACCTTAAGTGCACATTTAAGTATTCCAGCTCTATCCGTTCACCTACATCCAAATTGTATCAAATTTAGTACAATTTATTAATTTTCGTAGACGTTAGTACGAGTTTCTAAAACTTCTCAATTTCACACTCCAAAATTAGTTTTAATGACAAATTTCAAGATCCCAACCCTATCCGTTCACGTAGATCCAAATTTTACCATATTTAGTACTTTTCATACTTATGTGTCGAATTTCCAACACTGTCTCGATCCTGTACTCTAACAGTAATTTTATTTTCAAATATAAGTTTTTCATCTCTATCCTTTTACTCGAATCTAAATTGTACTAAACTTAGTACCATTTAGTACACATATTTACGAATTTTTAAAACTAACTCCATGTCTCATCCTACAATCCAATCCAATCCTTAATTTTAATTTAGTACCACTTAGCCAATTTTCAAAACTACCAACATATCGCAATTCTGCACTCAAACTGTTATATTAATTCAAATTTCAGGATCTCAGCCCTATCCGTTCACACAAAAACAAATTGTAAACCATTTGGTACCAGTTAGTACTTTTTCCTACCCTCCAAGATTAATTTTAATTCGAAAATTCTGGAGTCCATCTCTATCCATTCACACATAATTAAGTTGTACCACATATATAGTACCATTTAGTACACATAAGTACTATGCTTCCATATCTCAATTCTATATTCCAAATTTTAGGTTTCCAGCTCTCTCCATTCACCGAAATCCAAATTGTACCAAATCTAGTGCCGTTTAGTACTTTTCGTAAACATTCCAAATTTCAGCTTTTCAGCTCTATCCATTCAAGCAAAATCCAAATTGTACTAAATTTAGTACCATATAGCACTTTTCGTAGCAATAAGTACGAATTTGGTAAACTGCCTCAATCTGACACTCCAACAATCATTTTAATTCCCAATTTGAAGACTCCAGCTCTATCTGTTCACCTAAATCCAAATTGCACCAAATTTAGTACCAATGTGTACGAAAAGTACTAAATGGTACGATTTTTTAAAGGTACCTCATTCCTGTACTCCAATAGTAGTCCTAATTCATAGGACTCCATCTCTATACCCTCAACTAAATGTCATTTTGTACTTTTTATACACATTAGTACGAATTTCTTAAACCATTTTCATACATCAACACGAATTCCCAACCTGCATTCCATGTAAAATTTCAAGATTCTAGCTATATATGTTCAATATATATGCAATTGGAACTAAATTTAGGAAAGTTTAGTACTTTTCTTACACTTATAGTTCGAATTTCCAAAAACCCTTTTGTACACCTTTCTAACACTCCATCAGTGACCCACATTACAAATTTCAGAATTCTAGCTCTTCCCGTTCGCCTAATACAATGGGTACCATATTTGGTACAATTTAGTACTTCTAGTTCGAATTTTCTACACACCACAACAACCCGCACTCAAATTTTCAAGCTTCTAGCTTCAGCCGTTTCGTCTAGGCGATGATCTGTTAGTCACTCACTCACTCACTTAACACTAAGCTCTTTTATATATTAAGATTGGATTATGTCATGTGTGGAAATCTGCGATTTTGTCCTGCTGAAGAATTTGTTGTTTGTATTGCTGCTCTTTAAAGCTAGTTGGTATTCGTCTTTGTTGTATAAATTTGATTTGGAAAAACGTTCGGAAAAACCAAGTACATATGTTGATCTCCGATATGTTTTTACTGGCTTTGGTTCAATATGTTTAACTTTGTTGGATTTAACACATTTTATGAGGTCTTTTATATTTCATTGTGGGAAATCGTTCATCTTCAGGATTCTTCTGACGTCACATTCATTCTTAAGATGGAATTTTTAGTCACTAATTTGAAAAAAAAAAAAATATTTTTAAAAAATCCACTCCAATTTTTACTTAAAAATATTTTTTTTAAATCTACGTCTGATTTTCTGCTTACAAAAATTCACGCCTTGATATCATAATTAAAACCAGTAAGGAAAGTAGTAAAGTCGGACGGGGCCGACTATATGATACCCTTCACCACTATGGGTATATTAAACATGAAATTGGATGAAATAAAATATGTGATATTTATCTAAATGTGAATCGACCTAGATCTATCCATAAACATGTCATTCGTTTGTTACAATGGGACAAAAGTATGTAATTCGAATTCAAACAAATACGTTATTCTAGGCTCAATTGTGTACGTTGTGCAAAACTTGATGCCAACTTGACAAACATGAGGAGTTTGATGCACAATTTACTTAAAATTGGACGAAAATATATATGGAAGCTATATCCACAGGTTAGGTTATACTAGTTTCGGGACGTTTTCAGCCATATATTGCTTCCTTGGTGCGTCAATTACTTCAAATCAATCTATAATGTAAGGGAGCTATTTCTAACTCTCAACTGATTTTCACGAAACTTGGCACGAATATATATATCTAGATCTGAACCGATTTTTACGAAAATCAGCACACATCATTTCAGCATCAATTCAGTACGCTATGCCAAATTTCGTGCAAATCGAATGACATATGTGGACTTTGGTGCGCCATTTACATGAAATCGGACGAAACTATATGGGAGCTATATCGACCGATTTTCTCGAAACTTGACAGACGTCATTCTATGCTCAATTCAGTACGTTATGCCAAATTTCGTGCAAATCGAAAGATATGTAGGGACTTTGGTGCACCATTTACATGAAATCGGACGAAACTATATATGGGAGATATATCGAAATCGGGACCGATTTTCTCCAAACTTGGCAGACGTCATTCTATGCTCAATTCACTACCTTATGCCAAATTTCGTGCAAATCGAAAGATATATAGGGACTTTGGTACATCATTTACATTAAATCGAACGAAAATATATATGGGAGCTATATCTAAATCTGAACCGATTTTTCCCAATTTCATTAGGGTTCGTCCTTGGGCCATCCAAATTCCATCCAAATCGGATTATAAATGCGACCTGTACTTTGTTTACAATTTAACACCAACTGACGGACAGACGGACGGACATGCATAAATCGACTCAGAAAGTGATTCTATGCATATTCTCAAAAGGAACTATGGGTCTATCTCGTTTCCTTTTGCCTGTTACAAACATATGCACAAAGACATAATACCCTGTATCACAGTGTGGTGAAGGGTATAAAAATAGGGTCCATTCAGGCGTGGATTTCTTTAAATTGCTATTTTTTAATTTTAAAATATTTTAAATATTTTATTTTTAATTCCGCCCAAATAAAAGAAGAACACTTTTTTATTTCAGTTTTGTTTTTATTTCATTTGAATTTTTCCTTTTAAAATGTTTGTTGTTGTTCATTTTCTTATAATTTTTTTAGAATGAGCTTAACAATTAATAAATTTTTTCTGCGATTTAGATACTGATTACAAGTTGCTTGTTTCCATTTTTTTTTGATTCATTTCATTGAATTATACATAGATTTAGAAAAATACGTACATACATATATAGCAGGCGTAAATATGTGTTATTATTTGTTTTTCTTTTTATTTGTCCAGCTAAAATATTTCAATGCCAATAAATATTTATTTTATATAAAAATATTTTAATCTTTTTTCTCAAAGAGATTTTGGGTTTTCTTTTATAAATTGTCTGTTGCTTGGGGTTTTTTTTTAATTATTATCTTAAAATGTAGAGCTTATTAAAAAACGTCTATAATTATTAGTTTGGTAGAAGAAATGGAGAGGAAAATATAAAATACAAAAAAACATAATCATAATTAAATTGTAAATATTATTATAAAAAAATAATAAAATTATTAATAAAAATAAAACATTTTAAAAAATATATATTCATAGATGGCAGACTATTTGAACACAAATAGATGTTATTTTGATTGTAGGTTATTACTATTTTCATTCTTGAGTAGGAGTGCGCGGATTTTTAATTACACAAAAAAGAGGTGTTTTTATTTGTTTTTCCTTATTTATTATTAAAAAAATTTTAAAAAATCCTTAATATTTTTTAGATAAAAAATAACAATTTATGAACTCTTTGTTTTAATATCAAAAATAAAGTTTTTAGTCTAACAATTCAAAGTGAATTGTTGATTTGTTTGTTTATCATTTTATGGGGGCTAACATTGCCCAGTGCATAGCTCTTAGAAACCATAAACAAAGCGCATACCATTATGCCATTTTGAGGTTAAGGAAGAAGGCCAAAAGAGGATGCTCTTTAAAGATTGAGGATCTCAATGGATTGAAAAATATATTTGGAAAAAATTCACGCATCGATTTTTCTTTGAAAATATATATTTTTTTTAATTCCCACGTCTTGATTTCTCCCTGAAAAATATTGTAAAAAAGTCCTTAGGGTGGATTTTTTACCGATGGCGTGTTATTGATATTTTGTCTATACTTCGAAATCCTCCAGAGATTTCTCTATCTCACCCTGACCTCCTTAAATAATTTTCGTTTTTGTTTTTTTGTCTCTTTTCATTCTTATAAAAATGTTTTAAAAATTATAATTAAAACAAAAAAATATTTTATTTTCCTTATTTTTAATGTGTGTGTATTGGTGGTTTCTGTGTATGTATGTGTGTTTGTATATGTAATATCATCTGAGTGTATGGGTGGATGGTTTGCATTCGGTAACTTAAATAGTTTTTTTAATTCTTCTCCTTCCTAATATCTCTTTTCTCACATTTAATATCTAAATTGTCCCTTCTTTCCACGTTCATTGTGATAGACACGCAGCGGCGAATAACTACTACCCGTTCCATTTCCAGCACCATTTGTTAGACCAGTACTACCGCCATTACCAGCGCCAGCACCATTGGCAAAGGTTTGTGATGCCGATCCCGATATTAAATCATCCAGATGTACCGGTTTGGCAGCACAGCGAGGTGCCAAAATTAAATTGTAGATAACAAAATATGTGAGGGCCACAATACAGGCCGCCACGGCCAACCATTCGAATTTAATGCAATCATCTTCTGTGTAGAAACTGGACTCATCATCATGGACCAAACTGATGAGGGCACCAAAACCTTTACCCAAGCCAAAGAAGGCCACAATGGCAATTGCCTGGCCAGTGGCTGTTAGCTTGCGGGGCATGGCGTGGCGCATATACAGAATTATGGTAATCCAAATAATTCCAATAATCACAGGTTCAAAGATCTCCATTAGATTTGTCAACCACTTCGTATCCAAACTGGCAAAGGCTGTAAAGCGGATGATGTACATGGCAAAGCCGGCAATGAAAATATTCGAATGGCCACAGTATTCAATGAACTTATCGACATTCAAGAATAAGACCAAAACCAGCAACAAGCTTCCGAAATACACCGTGTAATCTCCAATGAACGACCAATACAAATATGAATGAATACTGCCCCAGAAGGTACCAAAGAGTATGGCCACCAAGGTTAGAACAAATATTTCCGGACTATATTTTCTAATGGCTGACATGGGATATACTAACATTCCGGTCTTTGTGTGCCACCACCATTCCGGAGGACTCAAGGGCATTTGCGAGGCAAAGAGTAACACAGCCGAACCAATTAAGAAACAGATGATCAAAACAATCAACACCACATCCACACCAGCCGCATCATCGAAAATCAATTTCAAGGGACTGAAGAGTAGAACATAACCCACAGCACCCCAGGCATATTGGCGGCACACTTCACCACGTCCCTCGGAGGTTTCGCGAACAGCAATCACAATGGCCGTATTGAGGAGGGTGAACGAAGCCAAGGCAAAGATATCACCCAAGATCCGTATGGCCATATAACCACCCATAGTTTCTGCAATATCTCCTGTCGTCGTGACGCATTCAGTGTGGGCCATTAAACCACCCTTGGCGTGATAGGGATTTCTAATTTGACATTCAATCATTGGCGTGCAGTCGGAACCATTTTTCAGCTCCAGCATATAATTGACCTGTTGCACTGGTATGTGGCATTGGAAACCCTCTGGAAAAGAAAAGAAACACGAATTAATTTTTGTTCTCAATAAAATATTTCCCTAAAGAAAAGGGAAACCCGCAATCAGTTTTTGTTCTCAAGGAAACCCCCCGAAACAATTAATTTTTGTTCTCAATAAAATTCCCCAAAAGGAAAAAAGGAACTGCAATTAAATTTTGTTCTCAATAAAATAATCTCCGAATCATAATCGTTCCGGAACGAACTAGTTCAAAGGAATTATTCCACAAGAGGAAAGACTGGTACTAGATCCAGTTCTTTCGCTCCATTCCTTTTCATTTAATCGATCAACTAGATCTTCAACGTTGAACGATTGGACTAAAGGGTACTATGGAACAAACTGAATTACCCAGATCATTTTGCGTATCAAACCGCCTCAGAAACAAACTTACCCAAAGGATAATGACACCAATCAGCAGAATGGGTTTCATTTTCTACATTTGTGGCTGCATGCATTACCGTATGGACATTAATGCTCGATGTATCATCTGTGTAGACATGACAGTTCTTGATATAATCATTACCCTGCTCATCCTTGGCTGTCATACAAATGTGTGGTGGTTCAACATACACCTTGCTGGGTGCGGATTTGGCAGCCCTTGTTTTTCTCGAGTTAACCTCAGCACTAATCAATTCCCCACCATTAAATTCCGCTGACTGTTCCGCACTACGACGTGCCCGCAAACTTTCTGTGACCGCCGTTGAGGCATCATCTTCATAATCAAATTCCGAACTATGTTCTGTGGAGGGAGATGGTGTCGGTATACTTTCCAACCAGGGCGTGTACATATTTTCATATTGATTGGGATTCTGGCAGGTGTAGGTGCAATTTGTCAAATCCAAGCTACCAACTTTTTTATCCCAATGACGGCAGCTTGATTCACCGCTACAACTCTCTTGGAACATTACAGCGCCATTTGAGTCACAGGCAAAACTCACCAGGGGTAGATGATCTTCTTGGCGTGCCACACTTGGCACGGCAATCAGACAGGCATAAATGATGCTGGTGATAATCAGACAGATCGCGGTGAGAATTCTCAGGAAACGACCAAAGCTATTGGGATTTTTTGCGGCCACACGATCGGCCAAGGGGCCAACAATTAGCGGACCCAATATGGCCACAAATGAGGCAATAATTGTTACCTCACGATATTCCGAGAAATATAGACCCAATGTTAAGGGTTTCTGGCTGTTGACAATGTGCAGGGCGGTGAGACCTGAAGTTTAGAAAAATAAATAATATAATTTACAAAAATACGAGTTTGAAAAATATTTGTGCACTTTTTTTTAAATACTTACCACTTAATACAAAGAAAGCCACAACTTTCAATGATATTAGAGTCTTATTGACTCTGGGCTTTGTTGCTCCCATGATGAAAGCTATTTTTTTGTTCTTGTTCTGTTTGTTCGTACTATGCTCCGATTTGTGTAACTAATTTAATTGTGTAAATTATTTGGAGTAAGGGAAGAGCTTGACCAGCTCTGGGATAATTCAGAAAACTATAAAAGCTCTATCGTTATTTTTGTGGCGTGTTGTGCATAGAATTTTTCAAATGGTCCAAATAGAAAACCTGCAAGAAACAATGAAGAAGAAAATATTGGAATTAATAGGAGATAAATAATATTTAAGATATATATAATTTAAATTTAAAAATAATTATTAAACAAATTTATAATTTATTTTTTAACATATTTAATTTAAAAAGTGTGAATATTTGAAGCCGTTTACAAAAAAAAATCAATTTTTGTTCTCAATAAATTATTTAGTAAATACTATAACGAAATATATGTACAATTAATCAATTTTTGTTCTCAATAAATACTTTCTAAATTAATTTAAAACGTTTTGTATCTTGAAGCCCGCTGATATATTTTTCATCAATTTTTTATACTTAACAACACGGTTTTTCAATTCAATTCTTTGTCAGGAACAAGCATAGATTAGGATTTTTAAAAAATAATTTTCAAGGATTAAACATAGGTGGATTATGAGGTTTTTCAATAAAAATATTTTATTTTTTTAAGGGCTATTAAAGCGCGAATTTGTTAAAAGAATATTTGGCCAAGGACCTATATAGGCGTCGATTTTTAAGGAACATTTTCCCGAGGACTATTGTATTCAAGGTTTTTGATAGGATTAATATTTTTCTTATTTTTTCAAAGTCTAAAATTGGAGAGAGTTTTTAGTATTTTCCATGGACCAAAATAGGAACGGAGTTTTTAGAATATTTGTTCAAGGACATATGAGTCGATTTAAAAAAAGACAATATTTTTTATAGGATATTTTTTCATAACATTAAGGATTGTATTTTTTGAGATTAATTGTCTAAAGTTTGAAAATTTCAGATTTTCACCTCATCGAAGTAAATTTTAATATTAGGTCCATATTTTGGTGAAATCCCTCCTTGAGTGTCTTGGTCCAAGACGTATTTTTTAATCCAAGTTTTCGATTTCCATATCTCAGTAGGTAAACTATATTTATACCCTACACAACTATGTTGTCAGGGTATTATAGCCTTGTGCAGCCCCAAGAGTTTGCAACCCACGAAATATTGATATCGACTAGCTGAGTCGATCTACACATGTGTGTCCGTCCGTCCGTCTGTCCATTATAATTTGTAAACACGATACAGGCTCAGTTATGGATCAATCATTACGAAATTGTGCATATAGGATGGGTTTTTGGCCAATGAAGACCTATATTGCTAAATATCGGTTAATATTTATGGGATGATATGGACCAAATACATAATTTTTGACGGTTTTTCTGGTCGCTCTAGAGGCCGCAACTATGGCCCGAACATCGCGAAATTTTACATGGAGAAGAGGATTGAGCCAAAGAAAATGCATGCCTGCTTTGATAAAGATCAGTCATTATTTAGCGGGTCAAATGGACCTGACTTTTGGGTGAAAAATGACAAAATTTGTATTCTATGGCGTATATATTTACTCCAGAAGCATATATACCCGAGAAGTTGATAGTGTATCCAAGAGGAGTGGTTGACCTTTAAATTGATACCAATTATATTGTCGTATGTACTCGGATGTGGGAGTTACACGTAAATATTTGCGGGTGCTTACGTATTCAGATATTATTTAGTAACCCATTACCACATTAGAGGGCGGAAATATAGCGCTGATTGATGTGAAATTTTCCATGAAGTTCCAGTTATGGTCAAGGACAACGCCTATAATTTTCGCTGATGATCAGAATAAAATTTTGGGATGAAATGGACCGAAAACTTAATTGTTTTTGTGTGTTTTCGACTCGAATATAACAACACAACACCGTGAAGGGAATCAGGACATGTAATTAGAAGAGCTGTACTGCAAATTCGAAAATGTAAGGAAGAAGTGCTGTTCACCTCTAATCGGGCAAGAGGGGGCAAATGTCACGAAATATTACCTAGACGGAATAAACATCCGCAGAAAGTTAGAGTTCCGTGGTAGTTATGTAGGGTATCGTATGATTGGCCCCGTCCGACTATACTGCTCCGCTCACTGCTTTGTATCTGCATTTTCAACGAAAGTGGTTATAAGTTCGGGTATTTCGGGTTCTCCTAGAATGTTGGATGCTGAAAATGGGATGTATCGGTATAGACGCCCCACACCATTTAACGGTATGCCCATATATTTAGTATTTTAGGAATTTGTAACCGGATTTCTACCAAATGAGCAATATTGCAAAAATTTTTCTGATAGCCCCCATATAATAGTACCAGCCAAATTTCGGTAATTTAAGGATTTTGGGCACGTTTTTACGAAATTTTGCTGTTAATTAGTATTTGAGATTATCAGTGGGTAGAAAATCTCCATACCCAAAACTATCCAATTGGTACACTTTATTAGGGTAGATCCCATATAAAGGTATTTCCATAGCTTTTTGGGGATTTCGGGATATTTTAAATGTTCACCCTATGGTGGAGGCAATGGCAGAGATCGGGCAAGATGTACTTAACGTATTTTTTTCTCCCTTGTTTTATATATTATAAATTTTCATGACCTCATGATTACAATCTAATAGAAAAAATCTGTTGTTTTTGTTGTTGTCATTGTCAGTCCATGAATTAACGAATTTCATTCACTGTTCCAGCTTATGAAGTTGAATTGCGTTTTGTTTTTTTTCTGAGAGTCATTAAAATGTTACTGTCATTAACCATCCGGTAAGCAGCTATGCTGATGTAGGTAGGTGGCCCACAACCAAACGTATGAATATATATGTGTGTGTGTAAGCTCGTGACGCTATCACGTTCTCTAACAAAGTGACAAAATGCATAAATTTCATTCACTGCCATTCATTGGATTGGTGGTTGGATAGGCGGTGGGGGTACCACCAATCTGTTAAACCACCAAACACCCCTCTGCTCTATGTTTGACAATGTGTTAGGAGAGACTACTGCAATTTAGGCTGTCACAACAAAATATTGTTTTTTTTTAATTTTTTTTTATACCTTCACGCATGCGTGGTATTAACAAAAACAACAGCAACAAAAAACAACAACTCAGGTTTTATAAATGTTTCTGATAAATAAAAGCAAAAAAAACTGGGCTCATTGTAATTAAGCCTGTATTCTCTTCCCAACTAATTACAAATTAGATTATCTACTTTAGTATTTGGGGTCTAAACTGAGATCTACCGCCTAGACGAGGAAAATATATGTACTAGATTATCAGGATAACACCATTATAACCTCTAGGTATCCATAAAATACGGGACCAACCTATGATATTCAATTAACTTACATCTCAAAATTTCCCACACACATAATTTGGGGATTAAAATTGAATACACACTCATTAATAAATTTTTATTTGTTTTTTTTTTTGTTATCGTTTTTTTATTTTTGTTTGTTTTTTTTTATTTTTTTTTCGGCTAAGTCTCCCATTGTTGGGGAGTATCAAACCCGAACCACTTAGGCGTATCTTTCAATCGTCGCTTTGCCATATGCAGAATCGTTTATTGCGTGTAAACTGAAGTGGACAGACTATTTGACTTCGATGATTGAATATTAGATACAATATTGAAAAACAGCAAAAACAACAACAACAATTGCCATTAACCGGCCGTATAGGCTGATGACTGGTAGACGGTAGGGTAGACACCCAAACAAACTTGCACACCTTGAATACAAATTGTTCAAATGTTGCTGCTGCTGTTGCTGCATATTTAAATATTTATTATTGTCGGTCAGTTGGTCTGGTGTGTGCGTGAAATAAAAAAAAATAAAGACGACATACAGACCTATGTTTCAAGTATTAGAAATATTGGTAAATAAAAACAAGTGAAAAAGCATTAAATTCGGCCAGGCCGAACTTTGGATACCCTCCACCATAGATATACTGACAGGTACTTGAAATGAAAATAAAGGGAAAATACTTAAAAGTCGACCTATACCGGCATTTCTACAAACCCATTATATAAACCATAATACAAATTTCGGAAATTTTTTTATGGATAACTATACCCTCAGCCTTATGGCTAATGAGGTTCTATACACTTTGATATGGTGAAAATGTGCCTAATCGAAATATTGGTTCTAGACACCTTGTTCTTTGGACCAAATCCGTTTTAGAAAATTTTGATTTCATCAAAACTATAACATCATAGTATTTCTTCCAAACATAGTTCAAGTTCGAGGATGAGGAATATTGGTCCATTCCTTCTGGTACCTCCCTCCACAGGGGCTAGGCCTAAATGCGGGTTATAGTTCATATACAGTTTTTTATCTCGATATCCTCCGAAGGTGAAATGATTACATCCGAGTCTTAGAACCAAACCAAAAAAGCGGAACAAATCAGATAACTGTTCTAATATAAACCAGTAAGGAAAATAGTAAAGTCGGACTGGGCCAACTATATGATACCCTTCATCACTTTGGGTGTATTCTAAATATGTATCCTAACAGATGTCGCCTTCTCGAAGTAACATTGGCATGAAATTGAACGAACTTAAATCCTAATCTAAACCGATTTTACCCAATGCAAAATTTCGTGCAAATTGAATATAGGGAATTTGGTGCACCACTTACTAAAAATAGGACAAAACCAGATATGGTAGCTTTATCCAAATCTGAACCGATTTTCTCGAAACTTAACACACGTCATTCTAGACTCAATTGAGTACACCGTGCCAAATTTCGTGCAAATCGAAAGATATGTAGGGACTTTGGTGCTCCATTTACCTTAAATCGGACAAACATATATATGGATCTCATCTAAATCTGAACCGATTATCTCGAAACTTGACACACATCATTCTAGCCTCAATACAGTACACTATGCAAATCGAAATATATATGGACCAACTCCAATAAATTGAACAAAACTATATATCGGACCTTCATCTAAATCTGAATCGATTTTCTCGAAACTTAACACTCGTCATTCTAGACTCAATTGAGTACACCGTGCCAAATTTTGTGCAAATCGAAAGATATGTAGGGACGTTGGTGCCCCATTTACCTGAAATCGGACGAAAATATATATGGGTGCTATATATAAATCTCACCCGATTTTCTCGAAATTTGGCACACGTCATTCTAGAAGCAATTGAGTACACCATGCAAAATTTCGCGGATATCGAACGATATATAGGGACTTTGGTGCACCATTTACATAAAATCGGACAAACCTATATATGGGAGCTATATCCAAATCTGAACCGATTTTCTCGAAACTTCACACACATCATTGTAGTAATTATTAAGTACACTATGCAAAATTTCGGGCAAATCGAAAGATATATAGGGGCTTCGGTGCACCACTTACATAAAATCGGACAATATATGGGACCTAAATCTAAATCTGAACCGATTTTTTCGAAACTTAACACACGTCATTCTAGACTCAATTGAGAACACCGTACATAAAATCGAAAGATATATAGGGATTTTGGTGCACCATTTACATAAAATCGGACAAACATATATATGGGAGCTATATCTAAATATGGACCGATTTTCACGAAACTTAGCACACATCATTTTGGACCTAATTCAGAACTCTATGCCAAATATCGTGTAAATCGAAAGATGTATAGGGATTTTGGTGCACCACTTACATAAAATCGGACAATATATGGGACCTAAATCTAAATCTGAACCGTTTTTTTCGAAACTTAACACACGTCATTCTAGACTCAATTGAGAACACCGTGCAAAAAATCGAAAGATATATAGGGATTTTGGTGCACCATTTACATAAAATCGGACGAAACTATATACGGGAGCTATATCTAAATCTGAACCGATTTTCTTCAATTTCATCGAAATCGGATCATAAATTTAACATCTACAAACGGACGGACCTGCATAAATCGACTCAGACAGTGATTCTATGCATATTCTCCAAAGGAAGCATGTGTCTATCTCGTTTCTTTTTGTCTCTTACAAACATATGCACAATGAAATATTACCCTGTACCACAGTGTAGTGAAGGGTTAGTTATTTGCGAGAATGTCACAATATTACAGGGTGAGGCAGGATTTTTCAAATTTCAATTATTTGAAACAAATGTTTGTTAAGCATTAATAATAATCGTGGATTTTTCTTAAATATTTTCTAAGTAGTAGCCATAGGCATGGATTTCTTAAAAAAATATTTTTTGTCAAGTTTTACCAATAGGCGTGTATACAAAGGCTGAACAAGGTGAGGATTTTTTTTAAGTAACTAGCATAGGCTATGATTTGCTAAAGGTGAGTTTTTTAATATTTTTATGTAAGCTATCACTGGTGTTTTTTTTTAATATTTTTTCTAGTAGTCGCCATAGATTTTTTAAAAATATTTTTTAAGTAACTAGCATAGGCTATGATTTTCTAAAGGTGAGTTTTTTAATATTTTTATGTTTAAAGTGCTTCTTCCTTAACACTTTTGCTATTTACACATTTTATTATATTCTGCAACAATGCTGCACTCCACTTTGCAATTAATTTTTGGTTTTTTTATTTTTGCTAAATTTGTATCATTCTGCAACAAAGCTGCACTCCACTTTGCAATTAATTTTTGGTTTTTTTATTTAAATTTGCATTTTATTCTTTCACTTCACATCATTCACTTCGCTATTTATCACTCAATTTGTAAAATTATCTCTGGGCACAATTACCGTTGATTTTATTTAATAATTTAATCAGTCGTTGTTTGTCTGCCTGTCGTGTTTTTTTTTCGTTACAACTTCAAAACTTCAGCTGAGACGTTTAAATTGACACCTACTCTGCCCACGGCCGAGTGCGATTACAATGGAGGAATCCGCAACGTTGATGATTTCAGGCCGTGTGCTGTGCTCTGCTCAACAGGCAGACAATGGCCCTCCTAAAGTTGCAATGCAATTACAACAAAAGCAACATCATTAAACTAGACCCACGCATGCAACGAACATCATCCGAATGGGGCATTGAATTTGGTTTTGTAGTCAATGTAAAACCTTTAACTTTGAAATTGAAACTGTTTAATAATAATAAAAAGACAACAACAAAAATTAAACGACGGAGCCACAAATTGTTAAGTGAGAGGAACATAGAGCTTGACATTGTTGGCAAAGATCAATTTCAATTCGATTTTATTTCAAATTGTAGATGTAGAGATTTGAGTTGGTGAGATAGGCAATTACGAAATTCAGAGACTTAGGATCATAAGAGATCTGGTGGGTGGGATTTAAATGCACGTCTAAGGGTGGTCACTTCAAAAAATATTTTAAACCAGTAAGGAAAGTACTAATGTCGGACGGAGCCGACTATATGATACCCTTTACCACTTTGCGTATATTCAACAGATGAATCCTAACAGACCTAGCATTTTTAAAGGACCAGTAAAATGAAATTGGATCCATAAACACGTCATTCAGCAATTCATTACGCTGTACCAAATTTCGTACAAACCGAAAGATATAACATTTACCTTAAATCGAACATTTACCTTAATGGGGGCTATATCAAAATCTGAACCGATTTTCACGAAACTTTCACGAAACACACATCATTCCAGACCTATCTCATTACGCTGTGACAAATTTCGTGCAAATCGAAAGATATATAGGGACTTTGGTGGACCATTTACATTAAATCGGACGAAAATATATATGGGAGCTATATCTAAATCTGAAGCGATTTTCAGGAAACTAAACACACATCATTCTAGACCTAATTCATTACGCTGTGCCAAATTTCGTGCAAATCGAAAGATATATAGGGACATTGGTGGACCATTTACATTAAATCGGACGAAAATATATACAGGAGCTATATCTAAATCTGAACCGATTTTCAGGAAACTAAACACATATCATTCTAGACCTAACTCATTACGCTGTGCCAAATTTCGTGAAAATCGGGAGATATATGGGGACTTTGGTGTACCATTTACATTAAATCGGACGAAAATATATATGGGTGCTATATCTAAATCTGAACCGATTTTCAGGAAACTAAACACATATCATTCTAGACCTAACTCATTACGCTGTGCCAAATTTCGTGAAAATCGGGAGATATATGGGGACTTTGGTGTACCATTTACATTAAATCGGACGAAAATATATATGGGTGCTATATCTAAATCTGAACCGATTTTTCCCAATTTCAATAGGGTTCGTCCTTGAGCCAAATAAGTGACATATACCAAATTTCATCCAAATCGGATCATAAATGCGACCTGTACTTTGTTCACAAAAATACATGGACGGGCATGCATAAATCGACTCAGAAAGTGATTCTATGCATATTCTCAAAAGGAACCATGTGTCTATCTCGTTTCCTTTGCCTGTTACAAACATATGCACCCTGTACCACGGTGAAGCGAAGGGTGTAAAAATTCCACACCCATGTTGGTTACTTAAAAATTAAAATATCCAATTTTTGAAATTGAAATTGAAAAAATCCACATTTATATTTTCCAAAAATTTCACGCTCTGTTATGTCTTTTTTTTAAATCAACGTCTCTAGAAGTTCCAAAATATTCTGATATAATGAAATCGTCTATGTTGTCACATTCAAAACATTCCTCCAGATTTCATTTTATTTTTTTTTTCAAAATTCAAAACTTTCAAGAATTCTAATGAGAATATTATTGGTGCTATAAAAACAAAACGGAAACCGGTTCTTCGGCAAAATAATGTGAACTAAAATGTTGCTTTCGATTTACGATGCTATGCCGTGATATGACATCACTAAATCTGACAGCTAATGATGTCATGCAAATGATCAAAACATGATGCCACACCACACCGCCACTGGGATTCAAATACCACGACGGCAATAAAAGCAGCAGCAACAACGACCAAGATGCCAAGATCACTAAAAATTAAACAGAGCATCAAATTCGAAGTCGTAACAAATAGCAACAATAACAACAGTCACAGTCACTACAACAACAATAATGGCAATTACGCATGAAAGAAACGCGCTTTTCAACAACTCATCACTCTGAACACTCACGCAGACACACGTTCTGAGTGGGGATTGTATTCAAACTAGGGTTTGGGCATCCATCAAATATACGCCCTACAATTTCAATGAATGGGGGGAGGGGAGAGAACTACGCCAATGGCAGAATGCCTAAACGGCTGATCAGATCACTGATCTGCACAAACAAATGGAAATTGAATGGCTCAAAACTCTGAGGAATTCATGTCATTCGATTTGTTTTGTGGTGGATGGAGGCATAACTCGGCTGAGAGAGGGGGCTAGAGGATCTGGATGCTGATTTCCGATCTACATAGAAGATCTCCTCCACCTTCATTTTTGCTAAGTTTAGCATTTTTGTTTCCACATCTTGGCATTGCAGATTATCTAAAGAAGGCCGGCCACAACGGAACACAATAAATCTCTAGAGATGATAAATTATTTTGATTTGTTGTGGGTGTGTAGGTATATGTCTGAGAGTGTGTGTGTGTGTTTATAACAATTTATGTTGCATGGAAATTGAAAGTTATTTGAGAACTTCAGGGTTATGATTTGGTTGAAATAAATTAAGAAGAGTTACCATAGTCGTGGATTTAAAATAGGCTTATATATCTAAAATAGGCTTATATTTGTATACCCTTCACTACACTGTGGTACAGGGTATTATGTTTTTGTGCATATGTTTGTAACAGGCAAAAGGAAACGAGATAGACACATGGTTCCTTTTGAGAATATGCATAGAATCACTTTCTGGGTCGATGTATGCATGTCCGTCCGTCAGTCCATGTTAAATTGTAAAAGTAAGTACAGGTCGCATCTATGATCCGAATTGGATGAAATTTGGCACAGGACCTTTATTTGGCCCAAGGACGAGCCTTATTGAAATTGAAAAATATCGGTTCAGATTTAGATATAGCTCTCATATATATTTTCGTCCGATTTAATGTAAATGGTGCACCAAAGTCTCTATATAATTAATTAGGTCTAGAATGATGTGTGTTAAGTTTCCTGCCTATCGGTTCAGATTTAGGTATAGCTCCCATATATAGTTTCGACCGTTTTAAGGTAATTGGTGCACCAAAGTCCATAAATACCTTTCGATTTGCACGAAATTTGGCATAGCGTATTGAATTAAGCCAAAAATGTGTGTGCTAAGTTTCATGAAAATCGGTTCAGATTTAGATATAGCTTCCATATATATTTTAGTCCGATTTGAGGTAAATGGTGTGCCAAAGTCCCTAAATATCTTTCGATTTTCACGAAATTTGGTATAGCCTACTGAATTAAGTCTAGAGTGATGAGTGTCAAGTTTCGTGAAAATCGGTTCAGATTTATATATAGCTCCCATATATATTTTCGTCCGATTTGTGGTAAATTGTGCACCAAAGTCCCTAAATATTCTTCGATTTGCACGAAATTTGGCATAGCGTACTGAATTAGGCCTAGAGTGACGTACGTGAAGTTTCGTGAAAATCGGTTCAGATTTAGATATAGCTCTCATATATATTTTCGTCCGATTTGAGGTAAATGGTGCGCCATAATCTCTAAAAATCTTTCGATTTGCACAAAATTTGGCATGGCGTACTTAATTAAGTCTAGATAGGTGTGTGCTAAGTTTCGTGAAAATCGGTTCAGATTTAGATATAGCTCCCATATATATTTTCGTCCGATTTAATGTAAATTGGTCACCAAAGTTCATAAATACCTTTCGATTTGCACGAATTTTTGGTATAGGGTACTGACTGAAGTCTAGAATGATGTGTGTTAAGTTTCGTGAAAGTCGGTTCAGATTTATATATAGCTCCCATATATATAGTTTCGCCCGATTTAAGGTAATTGGTGCACCAAAGTTTCTAAATATCTTTCGATTTTCACGAATTTTGGTATAGCGCACTGAATTAGGCCTAGAATGACGTACGTGAAGTTTCGTGAAAATCGGTTAAGATTTAGGTATAGCTTCCATATATAGTTTCGCCAGATTTAAGATAAATGGTGTGCAAAATCCCTAAATATCTTTCGATTTGCCTGAAATTTGACATAGCGTACTGAATTAGGCCTAGAACGTGATTTGCTTAGTTTCATGAAAATCGGTTCAGATTTAGATATAGCTCCCATATATATGTTCGTCCGATTTATTGTAAATGGTGCACCAAAGTCCCTATATTTCTTTCGATTTGCACGAATTTTGGTATAGGGTACTGAATTGCGTCTATAATAATGTGTGCTAAGTTTCACGAAGCAAGCAGATGAGGCAACTCTTGGGGTGTTTGAAAGAAAAATATTCCGAAAGATCTACGGGCCGATCTGCGTCGACGGTGAATATCGGCGTCGAATGAACCACGAGCTTTACCATTTATACGCGGACATCGACATAGTCTGTCGTATTGAGCTGCAGCGACTACGGTGGCTATGTCATGTTGTGCGGATGAATGAGAATGCCTCAGCTCAAAAGGCATATAAAAACGAGCCTACTGATGGTTCCCGTAGAAGGGGAAGGCCACGAATTAGATGGAAAGACCAAGTAGAAAACAACATCTTGGAACGTGGTCTTCCAAATTGGTGGATTTGCGCACAAGACCGACGCGCTTGGAAATCTTTTTTAAGCTCGGCTTATGGAACAACCGTTCTGTACCAATCCAGCTAAGTAAGTAAGTTTCATGAAAATCGGTTCAGATTTACATACACCTCCTATATATATCTTCATCAAGTTTAGGCCGATTGACACAACGTACTGAAGTTAATATAAATTAACCTCTGGCAAGTTTCCTTGGAATCGGTTCAGATATAGATATAGCATAGCTTCCATATATAATTTCGACCTATTGATGTTAATTGTAAACCAAGTAATTAATGGGTGCCTGCTTGAGATTAAATTTTAAACAGTGCAGCATACCATATAGCGTGTGTCAAGTTTTCTTTAAATCGATTTACAAAATTTAGCAAAGGTTGCAGAATGACATGTGTTGGGTTTGATGTTAGTCGGTTTAGATATAGATAAAGATCACATATTTCAATTCGTTCAATTTTATGTCAATGTTCCTTCAAAAAGGCAACGAGTGTTAGGATAAATATGTAGAATATAGCCAAAGTGGTGAAGGGTATCATGTAGTCAGTCGGCTCAGTCCGACTTCACCTCTTTCCTTACTGGTTTTAAATATATTTTTTTAAGTATCTAAAATTGGCGTGGATTTTTTAAGAATATTTTTTTTAAGTATCGCGTCGATTTTTGCTCTAATTTAAATTTTTCCTTAATTTTCTTGTCTAATTAAAACAAATACTCACATTTAATTTTACGATTAGTCCCTGACCCGATTCCATTAACCTCTTACAAATGTTCTATGACGAATAGGCGATAATTTCTAGGCAGTTGCAAAATTGTTATTGTTGTTGTAGCTTTTTGTGAATATATAATTAACAATAGAATGTTTTGTCATTCATTACACCAGTTCGGACTTGGTTTTAGTCTGGGTGGTGAATTGTCGTAGTCGTCTTCTTCTTCTTTGCCTAGTGGCACAATGGATAATTGATTGTTACTTTGCTTCGAAGTAGTGGCATATTTGAAATAGAATATAACACCAAGGCGACCCATGCGGAACATCAAACGGCGCAGCGACGCACTATTTTTTCGAACAATGTTGTTCGGAACATAATTTATGTAAGTTCGGCTAGTCGGCATTCATTGGGTTCCACTAGCAATGACAAATGACTTCATTTAATTAACCAAACCTACAATGACTATGAAACGAATGTAAAGAAAAGTGGTTCTTTGAAGACTACTAGAAAAAAATATTTTTAAAAAAATCCACACTATGGAGGCTAATTAATAAAAAATTTTAAAAATTCCAAGGCTCCTATAAAAATAATTTTTGAAAAAATTACGCCTATTTTTGATACCATAAAAAATGCTTTTAAAAATCCACGCCTACTTTTGATACAATTTTTTTTAATTTAATCAAATATTTTTGCAAGAAGATTTTAAAGCGTCGATTTATTCAAAATTTTGTTTAAATAACCTTCATGGTGTGAAACGTATTTTTGTTTCTTAGAAAATATTTTTAAAAAATCCAAGCTCATTTTAGAAAATTCAAACCATGAAGGTTATTTAAAAAAATTTTTTGAATAAATCGACGCTTTAAAATCTTCTTGCAAAAATATTTGTTTTTAAATATCCAAAATATTTTTTTCAAAGTCCACACAATTCGAAATAAAATATGATGGATGTTATAATTATGGTGTCATGTAAAACTTTTCCATTCCATGAGGTTACAATTTCCTTTTGGCGAATTGACAAAATATCCATTAAGTCATTTTCAATAATTTCACATGTAATTTGAAAACTATATATTTTTTTGGAAACATTCCACAATTTGTTGAAATCTAATAAGAATAGTATTGTAAACATTTTGTTAACATGTGTCGATCAGTTGCAAACTTTTTTTCTTATTTTTTTTTTCGAAACATGAAGTGTGCCAATTATCATTTCCTTTTTTGTTTTTTTGGTTGAGACAAATGTTCATGAAACGTTTTTCTTTTCTTTTTTCTCTCTCAATTTTCATTTTAGTTGTTTTCCTCTGTCTGTCGATATATTTTTAACAAAATTTGTCGACATCATCGATAATTTTGTTGTGTGGCGACATAAACACGACCGACCCACATCTGTGTTTTTGGTCATTGAAAATAGTTTTTTTTTGTTTGGCCGAAAATAAACAAATTTTCTTTGTAAATGTTGGGTTTTATTGCAAAATATTAATGGCAAGACAGAACTAATTTTTTGTAGATTTGTTTTTGTAAGTTTTTAATTGTTTACACATTAACGGAATATTTTTAAATAATTTTTTATGTTACTAAAAATGTTTTATTTAAAAAAAAAATATTTTTAAGTATTTAATATGGGTCTGGATTTTTATACCCTTCACCACACTGTGGTACAGGGTATTATGTCTATGTGCAGGCAAAAGGAATCGAGATATGCCCAATGGTTCCTTTTGAGAATGTGCATAGAATCACTTTCTGAGTCGATTTATGCATGTCCGTCTGTCCGTCCATGTATTTTTTGAGCAAAGTACATGTCGCACTTATGATCCGATTTGAATGAAATTTGGCACAAGTCACTTATTTGGCCCAAGGACGAACCCTATTGAAATTGAAAAAATCGGTTCAGATTTAGATATAGCTCCCATATATAGTTTTCTCCGATTTTATGTAAATGGTGCACCAAAGTCCCTATATATCTTTCGATTTGCACGAAATTTGGCACAACTTATTGAATTAAGCCTAGAATGATGTGTGCTAAATTTCGTGCAAATCGGTTCAGATTTAGATATAGGTCTCATATATAGTTTTCTCCGATTTAAGGTAAACGGGGCACCATAGTCCCTATATATCTTTCGATTTGCACGAAATTTGGCATAGCGTATGGAATTAAGCCTAGAATGATGTGTGCTAAATTTCGTGCAAATCGGTACAGATTTAGATATAGCTCTCATACATAGTTTCGTCCGATTTAAGGTAAACGGGGCACCATAGTCCCTATATATCTTTCGAATTGCTCGAAATTTGGCACAGCCTACTAAATTAAGCCTAGAATGATCTGTGCTAAATTTCGTGCAAATCGGTTCAGATTTAGATATAGCTCCCATATATAGTTTCGTCCGATTTTGTGTAAATTGTGCACCAAACTCGCAATATTTGTCCGATTGAGGCAAGATTTAGCACAGCGTACTAGATTAGGTCCAGCTAGTTGCATATGAAGTTTTCCTGAAATCGGTTGAGATTTAGATATAGCTCTCATATATAGTTTCGTCCGATTTAAGGTAAACGGGGCACCGTAGTCCCTATATATCTTTCGATTTACACGAAATTTGGCATAGAGTACTGAATTAGGTCCAGAATGATGTGTACTAAGTTTCGTGAAAATCGGTTGAGATTTAGATATAGCTCCCATATATAGTTTCGTCCGATTTTATGTAAATGGTGCACCAAGGTCCCTAAATATCTTTCGATTTGCACAAAATTTGGCACAGCGTACTGAATTAAGTGCAGAATGATCTGTGTTAAGTTTCGTAAAAATCGGTTCAGATTTAGATATAGCTCCTATATATAGATTCGCCCGATTTTAGGTAAATTGTGCACCAAAGTCTTTCGAATTGCACGAAATTTGGCACAGTTTACTGAATTAAACCTTAAATGATGTGTGCTAAGTTTCGTGCAAATCGGTTCAGATTTAGATATAGCTCCCACATATATATTCGTCCGATTTTATGTAATTGATGCACCAAAGTTCCTATACATCCTTCGAATTTCAAGAAATTTGGCATAGCGTACTGGATTCGGTTTAGAATGATGTGTGGTAAGTTTTGGGAAAATCGGTTCAGATTTCGATATAGCTCCCACATATACATATATATTCGTCCGATTTGACATAAATGGTGCAACAAAGTCCCTATATATCTTCCGATTTGCAGGAAATTTGGCATAACGTACTGAATTATGCCTAGAATGATGTGTGCTAAGTTTCGTGAAAATCGGTTCAGATTTAGATATAGCTCCCATATATAGTTTCGTCCGATTTTAGGTAAATTGTTCATCAAACTGCCAATATATTTCAGATTGAGACCAAATTATGCATAGCATACTGAATTAGGTCCAGTTTGATGTATGCGAAGTTTTGTGGAAATCGGTTCAGATTTAGATATAGCTACCATATACAGTTTCGTCCGATTTTAGGTAAATGGTACACCAAAATACTAATATTTTTCCGATAGAGACAAAATTTGGCACAGCCTACTGAATTAAACCTAGAATGATGTGCGGTAAGTTTCGGGAAACTTGGTTCAGATTTCGATGTAGCTCCCACATATACATGTATATTCGTCCGATTTTACATAAATGGTGCACCAAACTCCTAATGTTTGTCCGATTAACACGAAATTTTGCACAACGTATCACAATGAGACTTGTCTCAAGACGACGCAGACGACTCTTAATCTGCCCGAATAAAATTAAATTTAGCATAGGTTGTAGATAGATATGAGTATGGTCCTTCGAGGGAACATTGACATGCCATTGTAAGGATACATATATACAATATACCCAAAATGGTGAAGGGTATCATATAGTTGGCCCGGTCCGACTTTATTACTTTCCTTACTGGTTTAAAACTATTTTTTCAAGTAGTTACCATAGGAGTGGATTTTTTTAAAAATAATTTTAGCAAGTTGTAACCATACAGTTGAAGGTGGTAAACATATTTTTTCAAATTGTCATCTTATGCGTGGATATTTTTTTAAATATATTTTTATTTTTTAATTTTTCCTCTTGATTTATTACAATTATTTATTATTATTATTATTTTTGCGTGATTTTTTTTTTTTTTAAGAAAATTGTAATTCATTCATTTATGGCATGATTTTTCTCAATCTACAATCTTTGTCTGAGATGATGACAAATGCCCTGTTTGAGCTGTTCCGTTAATTTAGAATAACAACAAATACAAAAAAACAATAACAAAATAAAATTAATTCATTAATTGATTAATTAAATTATGACACATCGTCCATGGCCTCTTCAAAAAAAAAAAAAAAAAAAACAACAACCTTCATAAATGTACATGAATTTCTTTACGGATAAAATAATTTCATTCTCTGGATAAAATAAATTTTCATTCCAAGTGACCATTCTAACACGACGTGGATTTATCAGCAAAATGTTTGTTGCTAATTCTGAATCACTTAGATTTGTGTGAAATCATCGAATGGTGATGATGACCAACTGAACCTTCACCACTGCACTGATAAGCCATTTCTTTGAGTCGTCAAATGGCGCTTCAAGTACCGCAACTAATCCATTCGCCGAGGCGTCGGGTATGCGGGGTTTAATAAACCCATTAAATCTAAGAAAATCTCCATTTTCAAAATAAATGCAAATCTAGGGCATTGTTTATTAAATTTATCACCTCATTTGTTTTTAACAATTATATTTTGTTTTTGTTGTCCTAATAAAAAAAATTAATAGAAGCGGTATTATCTCAAAACAAACATGAAATTCGCAATCTTTTTCATTTGCAAAACATTCAAATTTTTATTAGAGACAGCATTTTGATTTCAATTTTTGCAAATACCAAAAAAAAAGAAGTGTGACTTGTCGTGGCTTTTGTTCTAATTTATTTGAATATTTCATTTTTATTTGTTTTTGTTTTCACTTTTTTAAACGTGTTGATTGCCAGCTGACATTTGTTTGCAGGCAATTCAAAATTGTTTTTTTATATTCATTAATTGTTGAGAGATATTTTTCAAATGGAATTATAAACAAACAATCTGCAACACTAAACTAAAAAAAACATATTGAAATAATATTTTTAATTCATAATTTTCACGATAAATATGAAAAAACCAAAAAGAGAGCTATTTTTAAAAAAAAATCTTTACTTGAAAAAACATTAAAAAAATCAACGCCCATT
Organism: Musca vetustissima; assembly: GCF_032173495.1. NCBI lineage: Eukaryota > Metazoa > Arthropoda > Insecta > Diptera > Muscidae > Musca > Musca vetustissima. The sequence continues at coordinate 91,803 of NW_026874053.1, read as the reverse complement.
TTATACCCTTCACCACACTGTGGTACAGGGTGTTATGTCTTTGTGCATATGTTTGTAACAGGAGATATACACATGGTTCCTTTTGAGAATATGCATAGAATCACTTTCTGAGTCGATATATGCATGTCCATCCGTCCGCTCGTCCGTCTGTCCATGTTAAATTGTAAACAAAGTACAGGACGCATTTATGATCCGATTTGGAAGAAATTTGGTACAAGTCACTTATTTGGCCCAAGGACGAACCGTATTGAAATTGAAAAAAATCGGTTCAGATTTAGATATAGCTCCCATATATATTTTCGCTCGATTTTATGTAAATGGGGCACCAAAGTCCCTATATATCTTTCGATTTGCACGAAATTTGGCACAGCGTGCTGAAATGGGTTTAGAATGATGTGTGTTAAGTTTCCTGAATATCGGTCCAGATTTAGATATAGCTCTCATATATATTTTCGTCCGATTTTATGTAAATGGTGCACCATATATATCCTTCGATTTTCACGAAATTTGGCATAGCGTACTCAATTAAGTCTAGAATGATGCCTGCTAAGTTTCGTGAAAATCGGTTCAGATTTAGGTATAGCTCCCATATATATTTTCGTCCGCTTCTATGTAAATAGAGTACCAAAGTCCCTATATATCTTTCGATTAGCACGAAATTTGACACAGGATACTGAATTATGTCTGGAATGATGTGTGTAAAGTTTCGTGAAAATCGGCTCAGATTTAGATATAGCTCCTATATATATTTTTGTCCGATATAAGGTAAATGGTGTACCAAAGTCCCTATGAATTTTTCGATTTGCACGAAATTTAGCATAGCGTACTCAATTAAGTCTATAATGATGTGTGTTAAGCTTCGTGAAAATCGGTTCAGACTTAGATATAGCTCCCATATATAGTTTCGCCCGATTTAAGGTAAATGGTGTACCAAAGTCCCTATGAATTTTTCGATTTTCACGAAATTTGGTACAGCGTACTGAATTAGGTCTAGAATGATGTGTGCTAAGTTTCGTGAAAATTGGTTCAGATTTAGATATAGCTCCTCTATATATTTTCGTCCGATTTTATGTAAATGGAGTACCAAAGTCCCTACATATCTTTCGATTTGCACGAAATTCGGCACAGCGTAATGAATTGGGTTTAGAATGATGTGTGTAAAGTTTCGTGAAAATCGGTTCAGATTTAGAATAGCTCCCATGTATATTTTTGTCCGATTTTATGTAAATGGTGCACCAAGGTTCCTATATATCTTTCGATTTGCACGACATTCGGCACAGCCTAATGATTTAGGTCTAGAATGATGTGTTTTAAGTTTCGTGAAAATCGGTTCGGATTTAGATATAGCTCACATATATATGTCGTCCGATTTTATGTAAATGGAGTACCAAAGTCCCTATGTATCTTTCGATTTGAAAGAAATTTTGCATAGGATAATGAATTATTTCTAGAATGATGTCTGCTAAGTTTGGAGAAAATCGGTTCAGATTAAGATATAGCTCCCATATATATTTTCGTCCGATTCTATGTAAATGGAGTACCAAAGTCCCTATGTATCTTTCGATTTGCACGAAATTTTGCACAGGATAATGAATTATTTCTTGAATGATGTCTGCTAAGTTTCGAGAAAATCGGTTTAGATTTATATATAGCTCCCTTCGTCCGATTTTAGGTAAATGGTGCACCAAAGTCCCTATATATCTTTCGATTTGCACGAAATTTGGCATAACCTACTGAATTAAGCCTAGAATGATGTGTGCTAAGATTCGTGAAAATCGATTCAGATTTATATATAGCTCCTATGCATATTTTCTTCCGATTTTAAGTTAATGATGAACTAAACTAACCGGTGACAAATTTCCTTCAAATCGGTCCAGATTTCATTAATTAATTTTTTGTTTTGTCCGGTTTTAAATAAGTGTGGCCCCAAACTCCTCATTTTTGTCAGATTGTCGCGAAATTTTACACAACGTACCAAATTGAGTATAGAACCAGTGAGCGGAGCAGTATAGTCGGACGGAGCCGACCATATGATAACCTACACAACTTCCACGAAAATCTAACTTTTTGTGGTTCTATATGCTGAGCTTTGGCAATATTTCACGGTATTTGAACCCTCAGTACAGCCCTTCTAATTACTTGTCCAGATTCTTCACCGTGGGTTGTGTTGTGATGTTCGGCTATTAATTGTTTTAATAATATCTGAATACGTAAGCACCTGTAAATATTTAAGTGTAACTCCCACATCCGAGTACATACGACCATATAATTGGTATCAATTTAAAGGTCAACCACTACTCTTGGATATACAATCAACTTCTCGGGTCTTTGCCTTTCAGCGGTAAATCTATACGCTATAGAATACAATTTTGTAATTGTTCACCCAAAAGTCAGGGTCCATTTGACTCACTAAATATCGACCGATCTTTATCAAAACAGTCATGCTTATTCTTTGGCCCGTTCCTCTTTACTATGCAAAAATTCGCGATGTTTAGGCCATAATTGCGGCCTCTAGAGCGATTAGAAAATCAGACAAAAATAAAGTTTTTGGTCCATTTCATCCCCTAAATATTAGCCGATCTTTACCAAAAACAATAGGGGCTTCATTGGCCAGAACCCATCCTACATGCAAAATTTCGTGAAGATTGGTCCATAACTGTGGCCTGTATCGTGTTTACAAGTTATAATGGACAGACGGACGGACACACATTTCTAGATCGACTCAGCTAGTCGAGATATGACGATAGGTATATTTAAAGGTGGGTCTAGGACAAATATTTCGCGGCGTTACAAACTCTTGGGGCTGAACAAAGCTATAATACCCTGACAACATAGTTGTGTAGGGTATACAAATCCACGCCTCCTTAAACTTAAAATTAAAAAATAGATATTTTTTATTAAAAAAATCCTAATGGACACTTTTTCCAATTTTATTACCACAAATAAATGAATTAGCTCGTCTTTCGCCCACCAAATTAATAAAAAAAAACATTTAAGCAATACTATTTTGGTATTAATGATATTGAATGCTCCCACCACAAAAAAATTTTAATATCGACATGAAAGTGAAAAATAAATCGATTGGTGGTGAACATATTAATTTGAGTTGCAAAAAAAAAAAAAAATACTAAAATGAAAATCAAAAGTATTTGCCGACCACCTGTCAGCAAACCAAATCCAAACCATAAGAAATAAAAGACCTTATAAAACATTGAAAACCGTTTTTTATTATTTTACGTGACAGACTACAAATATGGGCTAATTTATTGGGCCACAACTGAAATTTTTAATTTTTTTGCATTTAAGCAAATATTTTGCAAAATTATTTTTAAATTTTTAGCACATCTCATCCCAACCAAAACCGAACACTTAGGCATTAGTAAAAGTTATTTTCAACTAAAAAAAAAAAAATGAAAAACAAATGCTAATTGAAATTTACAATAGATTGTTAATTGCATTTTAATTCATTGCTCAATTAACCAAGTAATGAGTAATTTTTGGAGTCTTTAAACGATTACAACATTTTTGTTAAGCGTCGAAAATATTTAGTTATTTTTTTTTTTAATTATAGTTTTGGTGCGAGGCAACATTTTTTTGAAACTGACTAATTAAGCCATTGAGCAGACAGCAAACGAGAATCATCATTTGTAGATAACAAATATTTAAAAACATAGAATTGAGAATTAATGAAATGAAAACAAAAACAAAAACACAACAACACCGTAAAATAGTTTTCAAATAACAAATGGCCAATAATAAATTTTTGCCATCTGCCATTATCGAAACACAGAATTTTTTTTTTTCAAATCGAAAAAAACGCGTGTGGGTAGCATTGTTCTTCGATACGTATATGGCAAAATATATGTATATGTGTTTGTACGATTTGTTTACAAACTTGTCATTTATTGTTTCTAAAGAAAATTGGAAATATTAAAAAAAAAAAAAAAAAAATAATAATAGATAATACGCTTACTTTTTTTTCAAGGCTAAAGGTTTGGATTTTTAGAAAAATGTTTTCGAAGTAATTAAAATTGGCCTGGATTAAAAAAAAATCAAGTTGTTACCTTAGACGTGGATTTTTAAAATATTTTTTTTTTCAAGTAACTCAAATAGGCGTGTATTTCGAAAAAAATAATTTATTTTCAAGTAACTCAAATAGGCGTGGATTTGGAAAAAAATATTTTTTTAAGTAACTCAAATAGGCGTGGATTTCAAAAAAATATATTTTTTTTCTAACTCAGTAACTCAAATAGACGTGGATTTCGAAAAAAATATTTTTTTTTTAAGTAAGTAAAAAAGACCTGGATAATTTAAAAAATATTATTACCGAAGGCGTGAATTTTTTTTAAATATTTTTCAAGTAGTAGCAATAGTTACCATGGGTGACGTAGGGGATGATAGATACCAAGCAACGGCTCTGATTGGCTTTAACGCGGCGAAGTCCAGGCTTATCTTGGTCCCTCTTTCATCTCAATTGTGGGCACTGACCTCCCCTTGGTGCCACCTGGGGTAGCTATTTTCATCACCCGATAAAATAGTGAGCTAATATGTGCCGCGAGTTCACCCATAAGAACTAAAAAATGGGTTGAGGCGTCGGGTTAATTGCCCACTCTCGGAAAACCCAACCTACTATGAAAAAGCAACGAAAAAGAAAATCAAACCCCCCTAATGTTGACGACCACCGCAAACGTATAAAGGACCACGATCTGTGAATCTGCACTTGGAATGTGCGCACGATGTACAGAACAGGCGCAGTTTTCGCCTTGGCGGATGTACTCAAGAAGTACAAAGCCGATATTAGTGCCTTACAGGAAATGCGATGAAAAGGGACAGGCGTAAGTAAATCAGATGATTACACCCTGTATTATAGCTGACATGAAACGAGACATGAATTTGGCTGCGGATTTATGGTTAACAGGAGAATAAAAGATCTCGTCTCCAGATTCACTCCAGTAGATGAGCGAATTGCTATAATCCGTATAAAAGCGAAGTTCTTCTACATCAGTCTCATTTGCGCCCATGCTCCGACCGAAGATATAGATGAACAGACCAAAGACATATTTTACGAGCGCCTAAAAACTGCACATGACCGTTGCCCTGGCCATGACATTAAAACTCTGCTAGGAGATTTCAATGCAAGAAATCGGAAGGTAAAATATCTTTGGCCCCGCCGTCGGTATGAGGTTGATTGACTTCGCGGCAGCAAAAAACATGGTAGTTAGCAGCACCAGATTCAAGCATGTCGATATACACAAGGCCACTTGGATTTCTCCTGATCAAACAACGAGAATCGATCATGTTGTGATAGACGGAAAACATTTATCCAGTGTTTTGGACGTCCGATCGATCCGAGGAGCGAATATCGATTCGGACCACTACCTTGTGGCAGCCAAGGTACGCACCCGTCTTAATGTAGCAGCAAAGGTGCGATCTAACACAACACGGAAACTCGACGTCGAAAGCTGCAAATATAACAGGTAGCAGAGGCCTACTCCGCTCAACTTACCCAACTGTTTGACGAAATCACACCTTGTCCCGATAATAAAATAGAATCACAGAAGCACAAACTTCAACAAAAGCAACACTTGGGTACCAAATACCATAATCAAGAGATCCGTGGTACGATCAGGAGTGTCGTAATGCTACTGATATGAAAAGCAGCGTATAGGGCAACCCTGCGGACAGTAGCAACACGTAATGCGATGGAGAACTATCGGGAGAAAAGGAGAGAGGAGAAACGTGTTTTCAGAAAAAAGAAGAAAGAACAAGAAAAACGTGAGCGTGAGCAAATCGAGATGTACAGGAGTCAGAATGAAGTCCGAAAATTCTACGAACGGGTAAAACATCAAACCGAAGGCTTTAAAGCAGGCACATCCTCCTGTTGAGATGAAGAAGGAAACCTGGTGACAGATACTGAGGATCTGGAAGGAGAATTTTGAAAAACTTCTGGTATGAAATAGTAGCGGTGAAGAAGATATCCCAGAACCAATAATAGATGACGGTATAGAGTGTATACCTCCTAGCCAAGATGAGGTCAGAATAGCAATCAATCGGCTGAAGAATAATAAAACAGCAGGAACCGAACTATTCAAGATTGGTGGTCAGATGCTGATCAGGAGCATGCACCAGCTGATAGGTACAATTTGGCTAGGAAAATGCATTCCCAATGATTGGAACCTCAGCATTCTGTGTCCCGTGCACAAAAAAGGAGACAAGACGATATGTGCCAACTATAGAGGAATAAATCTCCTACCCATCGCATATAAAGTGCTATCCAGCGTACTGTGTGAACGACTGAAGACAATGGTCAATGACATTATTGTACCATACCAATGCGGCTTCAGACCTGGCAAATCCACCATCTACCAGATTTTCACTCTGCGCCAAATCCTGAAAAAAAAACATGAAAAACACATCGACACATTCCACCTATTCGTCGACTATAAAGCCGCATTCGATAGCCCTATCCGTTCAGATGTGTTTAAAGCCATGTCTGCGTTTGACATTCCTTCAAAATTAATACGGCTATGCAGGATAACTTTAACTGGCACAAGATCAGCAGTTAAAGTCGGAAAGGATCTCTCGGAGCACTACCATACCGAACGAGGATTCAGACAAGATGATAGTCTGTCGTGTGACCTTTTTAACATCCTGCTAGAAAAGATCATACGAGAAGCAAAAGTGAACATAAATGGCACTCTGTACACGAAACAACACATGTTATTCGTCTAAGCTGATGGTATCAACGCGCAAGACGTCCAGTAGACTCGGACCAACTTTGGAACTTGAGAACTACAGCTTGGAGGTAGTCAAAGAGCGGTAACAGCCACCTTTGAACAAATTGAGAAGGAGTCTGCCAAAGTGGGTCTGGCAGTAAACGGCGAGAAGACCAAGCTGATATCAACGCGCAAGACGTCCAGTGTACTCGGACCAATTGTGGAACTTGAGAACTACAGCTTCGAGGTAGTCAAAGATTTCATATACCTTGGTACCGCCATAAACAAAACGAATGACATGAGTTTTGAAATTCGAAGAAGGATAGTTTTGGCCAAAAGATGCTACTATGGTCTGAGCAAGGCAACTTCACGCCAGACCAAACCTACACTCTATACGCTGATACTACCCGTGCTATTATATGGATCTGAGGCATGGGTACTTACGCAAGCAGATGGGACAGCTCTTGGAGTGTTTGAGAGAAAAATTCTCCGAAAGATCTATTGGCCGATCTGCGTTGACGGTGAATATCGCCGTCAAATGAACCATGAGCTGTACCAGCTATTCTCGGACATCGGCATTGTGAGACGAATTGAGCTGCATCGACTACGTTGGCTAGGTCATGTTGTGAGAATGAATGAAAATGCCCCAGACCAGAAGGCATATAAAAGCGAACCAGCCGATGGTTCACGCAGATGGGGAAGGCCACGAATAAGATGGAAAGATCAAGTGGAGGACAACATTGCAAAATATGATCTTTCAAACTGGAACGAACTGGAATGAACAAAAGTTCTGTCACAAGCCAGCTAAGTAAAGTATGTAGGTGAAGTTACCATAGGCGTGGATTTTTTTAAATATTTTTTCATTCATTGCGTGAATTTTTTTTTTTAATATGTTTTCAAGTGTAATTATTTCATTAATTGTGACTTCATTTTCAGTCCATAAACCCAAACAAGGTTTAGGCTCTCCCATTCCGTCCTCCTTCCATACCAATTGATTTACATATGACCTATACCACACAAATTTACATTAACTTATTTATGGTCACGTACATACATTTTTTTAATATATTTGTAATAATAATACAAATGCCTAGACATATAACAACAACATAAATAGTTGTTATTTTTATTTTTTTTCTTATATCCGGTAAACAATTAATAGACATATTTAAATATCAATAAAACTTTTCTTTATAAGGTTATTTGAGTTGTCAAACCTGTTATTATCAATTTAGAATTGAAAATTCAATTTTTTTTTGTTATTAGTCGAGAATTGTAATCACAAGAATTTGTAGTTGTTATAAAATACAACAACTACGACAGCGGCAACAACAAATCATCAGCTATGACCACCGTTCAATGTTTGACGGCAAATGATGTCATTATTTAATTGTTTTGCTTTTTTGCATTACAAACGATTTTTAATAAAATGTTTTTTTTTTGTGATGTAAGGTACCTGAAAGTAAATGAAAAAATAATAGAATTAGAAATATGATATTTTTAGAAAAAAAATTATATTTTGTAATGAAAAATAGTTATTTTGTAAATAAACCTATTTTTTATTTTATTTATTATGTATTCTTAATTATATAAAAAATATATTTTTTTAATATATATTACAAAAAATATTAATGTTAAACAAGACATGGCATGTATTTCATTATAAATAACACAATATTTACATATATAAAAATATGTTGTTTATTTATATATTAAGACTTTTATATATTTTTTGAAAATATTTTTTTATAGTACAAAAAAATAGGAAATCAATTTTTTTTATAAAATTATTAAGTTTTATATATGTATGTCTGCGAAATATATGTATGTCTACGAAGTTTTGTTAAAATCGGTTCAGATTTAGAGATAGCTCCCATATATAGTTTCGTCCGATTTTTTTGTGAATAATACACCAAACTCCCAATATTTGTCCCATTGAGACAAAATTTTGCACAGAGTACTGAATTAGATCCAGACTGATGTCTGCGAAGTTTTGTTAAAATCTGTTCAGATTTCGATATAGCTCCCATATATATATATATATATATAGTTCCATCCGATTTTTTGTGAATGATACAGTAAACTCCCAATATTTGTCCGATTGCCACAGAATTTTGCACACAGTACTGAATTAGGTCTAGACTGATGTCTGCGAAATTTTTTATAAAATCTGTTCAGGTTCAGATATAGCTTCCATATATAGTTTCGTCCGATTTTCTGTGAATGATACACCAAACTCCCAATATTTGTCCGATTGAGCAAAAATTTGCATGGCGAATGCAATTGAGGAAAAAATGATATGTAAAAAGATTTTTTGAAATCGCTTCAGATTTTGATATAGGCTTAAATATATTTTTTTGTTCGATTTTATGTAAATGGTTCCCCGAAGGACCTATGTTTGTTCGATTTACACGAAATTTGGCAGAGGGTATTTAATTGAATATAGAGTGATAACAAAAAACAAATGGTGTATACAACAGTTGCTCAATTAGGTCCATGTGTTTATATATATGTATATAGCTCACATACATAATTTTCCTCGCTTTCATACAAATGGTACACCAAAGAAATCCAAGTCTGCCCGTTTGACATGTAATTGTTCATTGATTTCAGAATGCGATTTGTATGGGGTTTTTTAATTGGTGCAAATATCTATCTAGATAGCACATTTAATTTCGCCCGATTCCATCTCAATGGTCCTCCAAAGATTCTATGTTTGTTCTATCTACAGGATATTGTAGATATTAACATATCTTTTATGTACCCACCAAAGTAGTGAATGGTATAATATAGTCGGCCCCGTCCGGCTTCTGAACTTTCCCTACTGGTTTGTATTGTTTTCCAATAATCATTACCTTTGACAATGTATTCACAAAAGTTATCTACCAAGTAATTAATCTTTATTGTAATGTTTGCTTCACGAAAGCAATTAATTTTACAATAACCTCGATAATTAACTATTTTATAATTTAACGAATATTTGCAGTAATGGTGGCAGGGGAATGCGGATAAAAAAAATAAAAAAAAATTATTTCCTAACAACCAACAAGGGTGTGGCTTTTAAAAATATATACTTTTTTCATTCCTGGATTTATTTTTTTAAATATTTTTTCAAAAACCAACGGTGTTGTGGATTCTGTAAAAGATGTTTTTTTTCCACAAATCAAATTATGCGTGTATGTATGTAAACTATTTTTTTTTATTTTTTAAATATTTCTTCAAAGGTGATTTTTATACCCTACACAACTATGTTGTCAGGGTATTATAGCTTTGTGCAGCCCCAAGAGTTTGTAACGCCGCGAAATAGTGGTCCTAGACCTACCCTTAAGTATGCCGATTGTCATATCTCCACTAGCTGAGGTGATCCAGACAAGTGTGTTCGTCCGTCCATTATAATTTGTAAACACGATACAGGCCACAGTTATGGACCAATCTTTTGCATGTAGGTTGGGTTCTGACCAATGAAGACCCCTATTGTCTTTGTTAAAGATCGGTTAATATTTAGGGGATGAAATGGACCAAAAATCTTATTTTTGTCTAATTTTCTGGTCGCTCCAGAGACCGCAATTACTGTTCGCACATCTCGAATTTTTACATGGCAAAGGAGCCAAAGAATAAGCACGCCTGTTATGATAAATATCGGTCAATATTTAGCGGTTCAAATGGCCCTTGACTTTTGTGTGAAAAATTACAAAATTGTAATCTATAGCGTATCGATTTACCCCTGAGGACATATACCAGAGAAGTGGACAGTATATCCAAGAGGAGTGGTTGGCCTTTAAATTGATACCAATTATATTGTCGTATATACTCGGATGTGGGAGCTGCACTTAAATATTTACAGGTGCTTAAGTACTCAGATATTATTTTGCAACCCATTACCAAACTAGAGGGCGGAAATATAGCGCTGATCGCTTTGAAATTTTCCATGAGGTTCCAGTTATGGTCAATGACAACGCCTATAATTTTCGGTGATGGTAATTTTCGGATAATGATTACCGAAAACATAATTTTTGTGTGTTTTTTTTCGAGTCGATATATAGACCACAATTATAAGCCGAACATCACAACACAACCCACGGTGAAGGGAATCTGGGCAAGAAATTGGAAGGGCTGTACTGAATATTGGTAATATTTGTTGATCTCTATAGTCGGTCAAGAGGTTGCAAATATCGCGAAATATTGTCCAAACTCAAAATATATGACCACAGGAAGTTAGATTTTCGTGGAAGTTGTGTAGGGTATCATATGGTCGGCACCGTCCAACTATACTGCTCCACTCACTGGTTTAAAAATATTTTTTCAAAGGTCATGAAAGGTGTCGATTTTATAAAAATACTTTTTCAAATAAATTTTTTTTTGAAGGTCATGAAAGGCATGGAATTTATAAAAATACTTTTTGAAAGAAAATATTTTTTTTAAAGGTCATGAAAGGAATATTTTTTTCAACAACCGAACTAGTCGGAAATTTTTTATACCCTTTACCACTCTGTGGTACAATGTATTATGTCTTTGTGCATATGTTTGTAATAGGCAAAAGAAATGCATAGAATCACTTTCTGAGTCGATTTATGCATGTCCGTCCGTCCGGCTGTTGATATTAAATTGTAAACAAAGTACAGGTCGCATTTTTGATTTCAATTGGATAAAATTTGGCACAGCTAATTTATTTGGCCCAAGGACGAACCCTATTGAATTTGAAAAAAATCGGTTCCGATCTAGATATAGCTCCCATATATATTTTCGTCCGATTTAAGGTAATTGGTGCACCAAACTCCCTATATATCTTTCGATTTGCACGAATGTTTTATATAGCCTATTGAATTAAGTCTAGAATGATGTGTGCTAAGTTTCGGAAAAAATCGGTTCAGATTCAGATATAGCTCCCATATATATTTTCGTCCGATTTTATGTAAATGGTGTACCAAAGTCCCTATATATCTTCCGACTTGCACGAAATTTGGCATAGCGTACTGAATTGAGTCTAGAATGATGTGTGGTAAATTTCGTGAAAATCGGTTCAGATTTAGATATAGCTCCCATATATATTTTCGTTCGATTTAAGGTAAATGGTGTACCAAAGTCCATACATATCTTCCGATTTGCACGAAACTTGACATAGGGTACTGAATTAAGACTAGAATGATGTGTGTTAAATTTCGTGAAAATCGATTCAGATTCAGATATAGCTCCCATATATATTTTCGTTCGATTTAAGGTAAATGGTGTACCATATTCCCTATATATCTTCCGATTTGCCCGAAATTTGGCATAGCGTACTGAATTGAGTCTAGACTGATGTGTGGTAAGTTTCGAAAAAATCGGTTCAGATTTAGATATAGCTCCCATGTATATTTTCTTCCGATTTTATGTAAATGGGGCACCAAAGTCCCTATATATCCTTCGATTTGCACGAAATTTGGCATAGCTTACATAATTAAGTCTAGAACGATTTGTGTTAAATTTCGTGAAAATCGGTTCAGATTTAGATATACCTTCCATATATATATTTTCAGTAGTGTTTGGCGGATTATTTGGGATACCATTTGTATTTTGCAAAAACAAAATTCCATATATATATTTCGTTCGATTTAAGGGAACCCCCCCCCCCCCCCCCATTCTCAATTTGTTATTTTTAAGATTTTAAATGGGCTGGTAAATGAATACCAATGCTTGTTAATGTTTGTAACTTTGCACATATATATTTGAAGATTTAAAAAGGAAGAAAAATAATTTACAAAAAATTTTTGTTGTTGTTTTGTTGTTGTTTTTTGTGATTAAAGAAAAGTCCTTATTTTTGATGGCGGGCATGATAACTCCTCACTGGAACATCGGAATCCGAAAATTCCAACGGTGTTAGAAAGAGTACATGTCTGGCTCTCGTATGAACTAGGATTATTGACTTCGCTCTAAAATTAACAAAATGGCGGACCTTTGAAAAAATATGTTTGAAAAATTGCCGAATTTTGACCAAAAACCAAGTTAAAAAATAAGGAAGATCTTCACCGATTGGCTTTATCCTAGTTCATACGATAGCTATACACTCACAGAGAAACGTGTAAAAATTTGAAATCGATTGGGTTATTAGTTTTTGAGTTGTCGTGCCCGCCATTCGCAAAAGAGAAAAACGAGTTTAAAGTTTGAGGAACCCTTTAGCCGTCACTTGATGCTGACACAATAAATCGGCTATATCTTCAAGAGTTCTTGAGATTTTCAGTTGAAAATTTGTAGGGACATTCTTGAATTAGGGTAGATTCGAATTAAATCAAAAAATTTTTTGACCCCGAGAATGGGGGGGGGTCCCCTTAAGGTAAATAGTGGACCCAAATCCCTATGTATCGTTCAAAATCGGTTCAGATTTTGATATAGCTCGCATATATATTTTCGTTCGATTTTATGTAATTGGTGCACCAAAGTCCTTATAAATCGTTAGATTTGCACCAAATTTGGCATAGCGTACTGAATTAAGACTAGAACGATGTGTGTTAAATTTCGTGGAAATGGGCTCAGATTTAGATATAGCTCCCATATATATTTTAGTCCGATTTTATGTAAATGGTGCATCAAAGTCCCTATAAATTTTCCGATTGGCACGAAATTTGGCAAAACGTTCTGAATTAAGTCTACAATGGTGTGTATTAAGTTTTGGCCATAAAAAAGTGAAGTTTTTAAAAATATTTTCCCTGGACCAACAGAGAGATGGATTTTTAAAACAATTTTTTTTAGAGATTATAAAATGTTTGATTTTTTTTTAAATATTTTTTCAGAGGTCATAAAATGCCTGGATATTTTTTTCATGGGCCCTATGTAGGGTGATTTTTATAAAAATAAATATTTTTAAACGAAGTCTACTCTCCTGCCTCACAAAACGAAAATCACGCCGATGTCAATAGCCAAACATTTCCTGCATTTGCGGCAATTATTTCCTAGAACTTGCAATACAAAAAGTAGTATTCCGTCACCCTTTGTTTTATTCAAAGACACTGGTTTTCATTTCATTTTGTCTTTGGTTCCTGTCATTGATGATGCCATCTCATCACGTCATTGTATCCTGGCCATGGTAGAGACAAAACAATAAACCATCACCACCACCATCAGCAACTGAAAACCGGTTATGTTCTTTACACATTTCTTTTTTTATTTTTATTTTTTCAAATATATAACAAATGTTTTTGTTTTTGTTGTCATTCAACACCAGATAGCTTTGAAAAAGAAAAAAAAGCCCCCCATTCTCAAGCCTCAGTGTGGTACAGCAACAGCCTTTTGGCCTTTGCAACAATGACTCCTTTACAGGGTGAGATGAAAAAACTGCAACCAACTTCAGACTGCTGTCATTTCTAAACCACTCGTCCGAAAGCTGTTAAAAATTTTCCAGTGACAGCTCATTGTATTGTTTACAAACGTACAAAAACATTTTGGTAAGCATTTTCCAGAAAAAAACTCATTCGCGATGGAACAGAAAGAAAATAGTCTGAAAAGAGTTTAAGAGCATGGCCGAAAGTGATGAACTGCCGAATTTGGTTTTTTCGATGAAAAAAACATTCGTTGTCTAGCAGTTTGTAAACAAACAAAATGATTGTGTTTACTTGCCAAAGAGGTCAGCTGAAAATGTGAACCTTCGGTTGGCCACCAGAACTCAAGCGCCGGCCATGGTGATGGTGTGGATCGCCATAACAGCCGATGGTAGCTCTACGCTCGTGTTAATCGAATATCATCAAAAGAAATACTGAATATTATTGCGAAAATATTCTGGAGGGTGTATTAAAGCCTTGTTCACTCAAACAATTTGGCCGCAGATCTTGGACATTCCAACAGGACCATCCTGAGTGCGATGGTGGACACGCCACCCAAGAATGGTTACAAAATGAGATTCCCCGCTTCATTTCCAGCGCACAATGGCCACCAATATCTCCTGATACCAATCCGTTGGGCTATTGTGTCTGGAGTATACTGGGAAACCAAGGTTGGCACTAAAAAATACCAAAGTGTCGATCACCTCAAGCAAGCTCTTCACCAGGAATTGGCCAAAATACCGCTGAGTAACAATGTGATGGTTTCATTGGCCGTTTGAAGGCCATAATTCGCGCCAAAGGTGACCAATTCGATTAAATCTAAGCTTATTCAAAAATTTGACGCCATTTCTGACATTTTTGCTTTCATTCAATAAAATTTTAAAAAAAGTGTAAAAATTATGGCGCTTGACTTTGTTGCAGTTTTTTTATCTCACCCTGTTTGTTTCACATTTCTTGTATTCTTTTTTGTTTTTCTTCCTCTTCCTTTCTTTGCATCTTTCCCATTTAAAGAGAGGTTATGTTTTGAAAAAATTTGTTTGTTTTGTTGTTTCTGTTTTCATTCTTTTCAAGTTGAAGTTCAAAATCATCATTTCATGAACGAATAAATAACAATAACAACACAATAGCAACAACAATAACAACAACGACAGCTGCAGTAGCAGCAAGAACAACAGCAACAAGACAATTGTCAAACGGCCAAACAAGCAGTTATTCCATGAAAGGCCAGCTTCGAACCGCAACAACAACGAGATGCAACCAAGACCAAGATTTCTAGCCTCCAAGTATGGTACAAAGACCAAAAGCAGAACTTCCGAACAAGGAGACGAACAACAGGAAAATGTAAACAAAATTTTTTTCTTCTCTCTTTTGGTTGCTATATAAATCGGTTAAAGTATTTCGAACTTGATTTGCTTAAAATCGGATGAAGACCTGATTATGCCCTCCCTGATGGGAGTCAAAATAACGAAAAAGCATCGCATCCTCATGGCAGAAAGTTTGTCAATATTGCTCCCGATTTTGAAAAATACCTCCATATAAATGTTCCGATCAGTCTCATTCTTGTACAGAAACTTGGAGTCAGGCTATTTCTAAAACTGGTTATGCCCAGGTATTAGACCATTAAGGAAATTCTTACACAAATTGTTGTTGTTTTTGTTAGTAAAGTATAGGTTGTTGTGCCATTAAAGTTTCCGTCTGATGATGTATGGAGGGGCGGGAGGACGGTTGTTAAATGTGAATGATGATGACGTTATTGTTGATTGTCGGGCAAAGGGATGCTATCCGAAATGTCGATGATGATGACGGCGAACATCTCTCGACGAATGCTTAAATCATCGCACCGAAAGTCCTCTTGACAGAAACATTGGTCCAGATTTTGAAAAATACCTTCATATACAGTTTCCGATCAGTTTCATTCTTGTACTGAAACTTGGAGTCAGTTAGGCTTCCTATTTCTAAAACTGGTTTTGCCCAGGTATTAGACCATTAAGGAAATTCTCACACAAGTTGATGTTGTTATTGTTATTGTTATTGTTAGTGAAGTAATGGTTGTTGTTGTATCATTAAAGTTTCCGTCTGATGATGTATGGAGGGGGCTGGAGGACGGTTGCCTCTTGTTAAATGTGAATGATGATGACGTTATTGTTGATTGTCGGAGAATGGGATGCTATCCAAAATGTCGATGATGATGACGGCGAACATCTCTCGTTAGATGGAGGAGGAAGTAGCCGATGACAGCATAAAGAGAAGCATTTGATGAGGCATTTGAAGTACAATACATGCCAGCATAATAAAAATAAACAACAACAAACAAGCAGAACACAATTCAATGGCTCTGAATATTTTTTCATCTATTTTTTCGGGGGAAAAAATACAAAATTAGTTTGGAATGATTTGCCTTGTGGTATTTTTAAATTAGCCTGAAAATTGCCTTTCATCGATGCGATGGAATAGCAGAAATAAAAATTAGATTTAAATGGGATTTAAACTTCGGGATTTGTGTGGTAATAATCCATAATTGTGATATGATGTCTTTCAAGAAATAAGATTTTGATTTGGTTCGGTTTTGAATGGTGGGGATTAGGGTAAGCAGTTAAAAATCAAAAACGATTTGCCATTAATTTCAGAAAATTATGTTTTTGGAAACTCATAATTTTAAAATTAAAAAAAAAACATTTTTTTTCATAAATTTATATCTCCAAATTATTGAAAAATTTTTTGGTAAAATTTAAAATTGTTTATACCCTTAACCACACTGTGGTACAGAGTATTATGTCTTTGTGCATATGTTTGTAACAGGTTCCTTTTGAGAATATGTATAGAATCACTTTCTAAGTCGATTTATCCATCCGGATTTAGATATAGCTCCCATATATATTTTCGTCCGATTTTAGGTAAATAGTGCACCAACGTCTCTTTATATCTTTCGATTTGCACAAAATTTGGCATAGCGTAATGAATTAGGCCTAAAATAATGTGTGTTAACTTTCGTGAAAATCGATTCAGATTTAGATATAGCTCCCATATATATTTTCGTCCGATTTCATGTAAGTGGTACACCAAAGTCCCTTTATATTCTTTGATTTGCACGAAATCTGGCATAGCGTACTGAATTAAATCTAGAATGATGTGTGCTAAGTTTAGTGAAAATCGCTCCAGATTTAGATATAGCTCTTATATATATTTTCGTCCGATTTTAGGTAAATAGTGAACCAAAGTCCCTATATATCTTTCAATTTACACGAAATTTTGTATAGCGTAATTAATTAGGTCTAGAATGATGTGTACCAAGTTTTGTGAAAATCGGTTCAGATTTATATATAGCTCCCATATATAATTTCGCCCGATTTCAGGTAAATAGTACACCAAAGTCCCTATATATCTTTCGATTTACACGAAATTTTGTATAGCGTAATTAATTAGGTCTAGAATGATGTGTACCAAGTTTTGTGAAAATCGGTTCAGATTTAGATATAGCTACCATATATAATTTCGCCCGATTTTAGGTAAATAGTGCACCAAAGTCCCTTTATTTCTTTCAATTTTCACGAAATTTGGCATAGCGTACTGAACTAAGTCCAGAATGATATGTGCTAAGTTTAGTGAAAATCGGTTCAGATTTAGATATAGCTCCCATATATATTTTTGTCCGATTTAAGGGAAATAGTGCACCAAAGTCCCTATATATCTTTCGATTTGCACGAAAGTTGGCACAGCGTACTGAATTAAGCCTAGAATGATGTGTGCTAAGTTTCGTGAAAATCGGTTCAGATTTAGATATAGCTCCCATATATATTTTCGTCCGATTTAAGGTAAATGGTTCGCCAAAGTCCCTATATATCTTCCGATTTGCACGAAATTTGGCATAGCATACTGAAGTAAGCCTAGAATGATATGTGCTAAGTTTCGCGAAAATCGGTTCAGATTTAGATATAGCTCCCATATATAATTTCGCCCGATTTCAGGTAAATAGTACACCATAGTCCCTATATATCTTTCGATTTGAACGAAAGTTGGCACAGCGAACTGAATTAAGCCTAGAATGATGTGTGCTAAGTTTCGTGAAAATCGGTCCAGATTTATATAAAGCTCACATATATATTTTCGTACGATTTTAGGTAAATAGTGCACCAAAGTCCCTTTATATTCTTCGATTTGCACGAAATTTGGCATATCGTACAGAATTAAGTCTTGAATGGTGTGTGCTAAAATTCGTGAAAATCGGTTCAGATTTAGATATGGCTCCCATATATATTTTCGTCCGATTTAAGGTAAATGGTGCTCCAAAGTCCCTTTATATTCTTCGATCTTCACGAAATTTGGCATAGCGTACTGAATTAGGTCTAGAATGATGTGTGCTAAGTTTCGTGACAATCGGTTAAGATTTAGATATAGCTCCCATATATATTTTCGTCCGATTTAAGGTAAATGGTGCTCCAGAGTCTCTATATATCACCCGATTTGGACGAAATTTGGCATAGCGTACTGAATTAGGACTAGAATGACTTGTGCTAAGTTTCGTGAAAATCGGTTCAGATTTAGATATAGCTCCCATATATATTTTCGTCCGATTTTAGGTAAATGGTGCTCCAAAGACCCTATATATCATTCGATTTGCACGAAATTTCGCATAGCGTACTGAATTACGTCCAGAATGATATGTGCTAAGTTTCGTGAAAATAGGTTCAGATGTAGATATAGCTCCCGTATATATTTTCGTTCGATTTTATGTAAGTAAATGGTGCACTGAAGTCCCAAAGTTTGTCTGATTGGCACAACGTACTGAAGATAATATAAATTAATCTGTGGCAAGATTCTTTGAAATCGGTTCAGATTTATATATAGCATAGCTTTCGATATTTTTCTTAACATCAGAATAAATTCTGAAAATAAATATCCGTTTCCATTTGTTGTAACGTTATCCTTATAACATTTACACAAGTCCTGCCCCATGTACTATATAATTGTGACAGCTCAGCTACACATCCTTCGTCATTTGCGTACTTAGTCATCATCCCTTATTTTATTTCTTAGCGTTGTATTCCTGATCAGACATGGCGAAAAGAAAAAAACATACAATTGCGCCTCAATGTCTGTCTCCTTCATTTTTTTTTTGTGGCCATTAATATTCCAAACTTATTTCCATGTTATTTTTATTGTTGTTGTTCTTCTTTGTCTTTGTTTTTATAGTTTAGTATGTCAGTCAGCCAGGAGTAAGAGCGCGCACAAATTTCAAGGAAATAGACAACAAAATTCTTCGAAAACTAGGACACTTCTTTTTTTTTTTTTTGTTTACATTCCTTTGGTAGTTGGCAAAATGTATATGGCAGAGGGGAGGAAGGAACGATTTTTTTTTCTGTGTCTGAGTCAGCGAACGACAAAATTAATAGTTTCAGGAATGGAGAGGAAAAACTGCTTACTAAGACTATATGATGATGTCGAAGGTAATGTTATTTATTAGCGATTTTGCAGCTAGCTGATAGATGACTTCAAAGGGGAAATTTTATGAGTTGACAAATTTTAAATTAAAAAAATGCAATTTATACGTGAATATTTAAATTTCTTGCTTGAATATCATATATATTTAAATTATAATCTGCTAGAGTAATGTCTTAGCTTTCGATGTCTAGTTTTATTTTGAAATTCGGGCCCCTAGTTTTTTAGTTATGCGGATTTTTGTAAAACTAGTCAGTAATTAATAATAGTCATACGCCCCGAGGCACCAAATTTGAAAAATCGATTTTAAAATGGGAATCCTACATATTATATTTGAAATTAAGGAGTGAAATTAAACTTTATTATATAATGTCAAATATAGACATAACTATCTGAAAAAAATCTCTTGTATTGAATATTTATTTTAAATTTCACACGATATGACAAGAAAAGGGAAATATTGAGAATGGACCAGTGACAGGGTTAAAATATCGATTTCTCGTCTTTGACGACCCCAACTAAAATCTTATGAGCAAAATATGGGGAGGATGGGATAATTGCAGTCCGGTTCAATAAATCAAGGACGAAAAGGATATTAAAGGAATCGAGTTGGATGGACGAAATGTCCAAAAAATAGCTTTCAATAGCTACAAATCAATACATTAAGCTTTGTCTTCAAAATTATAATTTTTCCAAAAAATTTCCAAAGGCTCATTTGAGGGAAAAGGGTAAGGTGTAATTTTAAGGAAATATCTTCTTTTTTATTTGTTTTGTTTACATTCCTTTGATAGTTGGTAAAATGGATATGGCAGAGGGAAGGGAGGAAGGAAGGACTCTTTTTTTCTGTGTATGAGTCAGCGAACGACAAAATTAATAGTTCCAGGAATGGAGAGGAAAAACTGCTTACTAAGACTATATGATGATTTAGAAGGTAGTGTTACTTATAACTTATTTTACAATTAGCTGGTAGATGACTTCAATCGGAAAATTTTATGAGTTCAAAAATGAAATATTTGTCATAGTCATTTTTTCTTAATTTAGAAAATACAATTTATACTTTAATTTTTTTTTAATTTCTTGGCTGAATATTATATATAATTAAATTATAATCTGCTAGAGTAATGTGTTAGCTTTCGATGTCTAGTTTTATTTTGAAAATCGAGCCCATAGTTTCTTAGTTATGTGGATTTTTGTAAAACTATTCAGTAATTAATAATAGTCATACGCTCCGATGTACCAAATTTGAAAAATCGATTTTAAAATGGGAATCTACATATTATATTTGAAATTAAGGAATGAAATTAAACTTTACTATATAATGCCAAATATAGACATAACTATCTGAAGAAAATCTCTTGTATTGAATATTTATTTTAAATTTCACACAAGAAAAGGGTAAATATTGAGAATTTCTTGGTTGCATATCATATATAATTGAATTATAACCTGCTATAGTAATTTGTTAGCTTTCGATGCCTAGTTTTATTTTAAAATTCGGGCCCCTAGTTTTTTAGTTATGTGGATTTTTGTAAAACTATTCAGTAATTAATAATAGTCATACGCTCCCAGACACCAAATTTAAAAAATCGATTTTAAAATGGGAATACTACATATTAGACTTGAAATTAAGGAAGGAAATTAAACTTTAAACTTGCAAAAAAAATTATATTTTTTCCAAAACTTTTCCAAAGGCTCATACCAGTAAGGAAAGTAGTAAAGTCGGACGCGGTCGACTGTTTGATAACCTTCACTACTTTGGTTATATTCAACAGATGAATCCTAACAGACGTCGAATTTTTGAAGGACCATTAACATGAAAATGGATCCATAAACATGTTATTCTGCAACATATACTAAATTTGTCATTAGGACAAATATAGGGTTGCTTCTTACAATGGGACAAAATTATAAAGCTATATCGAATCTAAACCGAAACTTGTCACAGGTTAAGTTATACTAATTTCAGTATGTTTTGTGCATATCGGCCACATTTTGAGTTCTTGGTGCATCATGTATTTAAAATGGGGAGAAAATATATATATATATAGAACGTATATTCTCCTCTATCTGAACCGATTTTATATATGTATGAGCTCTATCTAAATCTGGACGATTTTCACGAAACGTAGTTAGTTGTTGACTTAATTCATTACGCTGTGCCAAATCGTGCAAATCGAAAGATATATGGGGACTTTGGTGCCCTATTTTCCTAAAATCGGACGAAATTACATATGGGACCTGTATCTAAATCTGAACCAATTTTCACGAAATTTAACACACATAGTTCTATACTTAATTCAGTACGCTGTGCCAAATTTCGTGCAAATCGAAAGATATATGGGGACTTTGGTGCACTATTTACCTAAAATCGGACGAAAATATATATGGGAGCTATATCTAAACCTGAACCGATTTTCCCGAAAATTAGCACTTATGATTTTGGACTCAATTCATTACCCTCTGCCAAATTTCGTGCAAATCAAAATATATATTGGGACTTTGGTGCCCTATTTTCCTAAAATCGGACGAAAATATATATGGGACCTGTATCTAAATCTGAACCAATTTTCACGAAATTTAACACATATATTTCTAGACCTAATTAAGTACCCTATACCAAATTTCGTGCAAATCGAATGATATATAGGGACATTGGTGCACTAATGTCCCTATATATCATTTACTGAAAATTGGACGAAACTATGTATGGGAGCTATATCTAAATATGAACCGATTTTTCCCAATTTCAATAAAATTCGTCCTTGGGACAAATAAGTGACCTAAGCCAAATTTCATCCAATTTGAATCAAAAATGTGTGATTCTATGCATATTCTCAAAAGGAACAATGTGCCAATCTCGTTTTTACACAAAACCCTGTACCACAGTGTGGTGAAGGGTATAATGAGGGATAACGTTAAGGGGGAATTGAAGGGTTTTTTTTTTTTGGAAGAATTAAATAATTCTTGACCCATATAAAGTTATTCCAAAATTTGTGTGTTAGTTTTATGGCTCTATTGTTGTTGTTGTTGTGATTTGCATTGGTTCCGTTGGTAGCCAAACTTTGTTTGTTTGTCTGTCAGTTTGCCATTAAGTTTGTTGTTATTCTACATCTCTCCTCCTCTTCCTCTTCCTCTTCCTTTTTTGTTTTTTTTTTTGTTTTATTAATGACTTTGATGGTATTTGGTATAGTTTGTTGGGGTTTTGGTCTGCTGTTCATACATTCAGCTGCTTATATTGTTAATATTATTAATATACATATTTTATGTTTTTGCCTTATTCATAGATATGGTGTTTTTTTATTGTGTGGTCTATGATTGTTGTAACCGTAGCAACCAAAAAAAAATATAGAAAATCGAGTCAATCATGCCAAAATCCCCCCAAAAAAGAAACGAAACCAAAACAGCGGGCGTCTATCTTTGTCTTGTTGAAGGTGTCAGTAGATTTTTTTTCGATTTTGCGTGTGGCTACAAAAATAGTGTTCAAATGTCATTGATGTTGTTGGTTTTGTTCGGTGTTCGGATGGTGATGATGATGACGCGGATGATGTCATCTACATTTGGATACAGGTCTGCCAACCATATATATATATATATATATATATATGGCCCCCTTCCCCCAGCCACCACTTCAGTTCCCATATGTTGTTCTATACCTACCCACTCTGCTCTAATGTAATATTCATATTTTATTTATCAAATTCAAAATCTCCATAATTTGTTGTTGTTATTGTTGTTTTTTGTTAGTTTATAAAATCACATTTTGTTTTCATTGTTAAAATGTAATTTGTTTTTTTTTTTTGGTATTTTGGTGGTCTACCTAAAGCTACGGATTTGCTGTAATTAATTCCATATTTTGTTCCTCTTTTTTTGCTTTGTATTTTGGCCAATCATTTAGGTAACAATGACGTTTCCGCTTGGGGGAGCTCTTAACGAGGTTTTTGAACTTCAAAAACTGAGTTATAAAAAAAAAACTTTGGAAATTTTTTTTCTACAGAAAAAAATCTTCAAAATTTTCCTTTAAATATTTACAAAAAAAATCTACTCATAAAGAAGACATTTAAAAAACCAGTGAGCGGAGCACTATAGTCGGACGGGGCCGACCATATGATACCCTACACAACTTCCATGAAAATATAACTTTCTAGGGTTCTATATTCTGAGCTTGGGCAATATTGCACCCATTTCAAAGAAAGACGAATTCCTGCAGCTCCTCAATAGGAAGAAGAATGCCTGCAGCTCCTTCACAGGAAGCTATTCCACAGGAAGCAGAATACGAGCACCTCTTCCTCAGGAAGAAGAATACCTGCAGCTCTGCTATAGGATGAAGAATACCTCCAGCACTCCTATAGGACGAAGAATACCTCCAGCATTCATATAGGAAGAAAATTGCATACAGCTCTTTCATAGGAAGAAGAATACCTGCAGCTCTTCTACGGGAAGAATAATACCAGCAGCTCTTCCACAGGAAGAAGAATACCTACAGTTCTCCTCCAGGAAGAAGAAGACCTACAGTTCTTCTCTAGAAGGAAGAAGACCTCCAGCTCTCCTATAGGAAGAAGAATACGTGCAGTTCTTCCAAAAGGAGAGGAATACCTGCAGCTCTTCCACAGGCAGAGGAATACCTGCAGTTCTTTCATAGGAAGACGAATATCTGCAAGAATACCTCCAGCTCTTCCATATGAAGGAGAATATCTGCAGCAATTTCACAGGAAGAAAAATACCTGCAGCGCTTCCACAGGAAAAGGATACCTTGAGCTTTTCCACAAAAAGAAGAGTGCCTACAGTTCTCCTCTAGGAAGAAGAAGAAATCCAGCTCTCATATAGGAAGAAAAATACATCCAGCATTCCTATAGGAAGAAAATTACATGCAACTCTGCTATAGGAGGAAGAATACCCCCAGCTCTACTACAGGAGGAAGAATACATCCACCTATTTTATATGAAGAAGAATACCTCCAGCTCTTCCATAGGAAGAATAATATCTGCAGCTATTCCACAGGAAGAAGAATACCTGTAGCGCTTCCACAGTAAAACGAATACCTGCAGTTCTTCTCTAGAAGGAAGAAGACCTCCAGCTCTCCTATAGGAAGAAGAATACTTGCTGTTCTTCCACAGGAAGAAGACTGCTGCAGCTCTTTCACAGGAAAAAAACAAGTTTTCGGTCCACTTCATCCCAAAATTTTTATCTCATCATCACCGAAAATTTTAGGCGTTTTCTTGACCATAACTGGAACCTCATGGAAAATTTCAAAGCGAACAGCGCTATATTTCCGTTCTCTTCTAGTGTGGTAAAGGATTACTAAATAATATCTGAGTTCGTAAGCACCTGTAAATATTTAAGTGTAACTCCCACATCCGAGTACACACAACAATAAATTTGGTATCAATTTAAAGGACAACCACTCCTCTTGGATATGCTATCAACTTTTCGGGTCTTTGTCCTTCAGGGGTACAAATACAAATTTTGTAATTTTTCACACAAAAGTCAGGATACATTGGACCCGCTAAATATTGACCTATCGTTATCAAAACAGGCCCCATCCCCTTCTCCATGTAAATATTCGTCATGTTTGGGCCATAATTGCGGCCACTGGAGCGACCAGAAAATCAGACAAAAATAAAATTTTTAGTCCATTTCATCCTCTAAATATTAACCGATCTTTACCAATAACAATAGGGGTCTTCATTAGCCAGAACCCATCCTACATGCAAAATTGCGTCAAAATTGGTCCATAACTATGGACTGTATCGTGTTTACAAATTATAATGGACAGACGGACGGACACAAATGTCTAGATCGACTCAGCTAGTCGAGATATGACGATTGATATACTTAAAGGTGGGTATACGACCAATATTTCGCGGCATTACAAACTCTTGGTGCTGCACAAAGCCATAACATTCATCGATTTTTAGTAAATAATTTGTGGGGAAAAACTCATGCCAGCGATTTTTTTCTATAGAAAATGGATGATTCTAAAATAAAATTTTTGGGGCAAATTGAAAAAAAATTGTGTTTATTAATTGACCGCAGATTAGGTCACAAGGGTGTGTCTCACAGCATTTAATTAAACAACAACAATAACAACAGCAACAACTAACAATTGCAAACAATAACAGTTTCTCAGTTTCTTCCTCCACACCGCACCTCCAACTAATTGAAAACAAATAGACATGTCTACAACAAAATGCCACTGAAAATAGTGACACTGTCTCTCGACTAACCCAAAAAAAAAGCGTTTGGAAATTTGTTTACAATTGTTCTTCAGATACAAAAACAATAATAACAACAACCACAACAATACAAATAACCGTTGTGGTTTATGTAGTACAAATTTGGAGTTCAGTGGATTCGAACAACCCCTCCTAGTGTTAAATACCATTCTCAGACTTTTGCCTGAGAATCCGTAGCTACTAAGTTACATATGTCCAGCGAAATGCAAAAAAAGAAATTAATTAACAATCAATTCGCGTAATGTTCTCCCGTGCATAGCAAATAAATCCGTTATTAGCCGGTGGTGTTGCACTAACAAAATGATTGTCTCCGAATGGTAGGCTGCACATGCGCACTGCCATTTTAGTATTGCAATTGAAAGAAAAAAAAAATCCCCATCGCACATCACACTTTCATTTCGTAGAACATCGTGGAACGTGACTACATGATTTGTGGTGACAAGAAAACGCAATTGGTATTCAAATGCAAATGTTCTATTTTGTATATTAGAACGGATGTTATCGTCTCGAAACGGAGAGAGAGGGGATCAATGGGTCATCTTATAAAAACAAATAAAATCCAAATATTGTTCATGCAAAAAAAATCACATTAATAATTTTAGAATAAATCTACAAAACCAGTAAGGAAAGTAATAAAATCGGACTGGGCCGAATATATGATACCCTTATCCACTTTGGGTATTTGGAACGTTGAACATTGAACCGATTTTCACGAAACTTAACACACATCAGTATATATAACTTAATTAAGTACGGTATACCAACATTCATCGAATAGAATGATATATATAAGGAGTTTAATGCACCAATTACCTTAAATCGGACGAAAATATATATGAGAGCTATATCTAAATCGGAAGCGATTTTCGCAAAACTTAACACACATCATTCCAGACTAATTTCATTACGCTGTGCCAAATTTAGTGCAAGTCGCAAGATATATAGGGACTTTGGAGCCCAATTTACCTTAAATCGGACGAAAATATTTATGAGTGCTATACATATAACTGACTCGTTTTGCTCGAAATTTGGAACATATCATTCCAGACGCAATTGAGTACGCCATGAAAAATTTCGCGCATATCGAAAGATATATAGGGACTTTGATGCACCATTCACATAAAATCGGACAAAACTATATATGGGAGCTGTATCTAAATCTGAACCGATTTTCTCGAAACTTAGCACATATCCTTCTGGACCTAATTCAGTACCCTATAACGAATTTCGTGTAACTTATGTTCGTCCGTGTACCTTAAATCGGACGAACATATATATGGGAGCTGTATCTAAATCTGACCCGATTTTCAGGAAACTTTACACACATCATTGTAGACCTATTTATGTACGCTATCCCAAACTTGGTGCAAATCGAAGGATATATAGGCATTTTGGTACACCATCTAATTTAAATCGGACGAAAATATATATGGGTGCTATATATATATGCATCGATTTCAACAAAACTTGGCATGTATCATTCTATACCTAATTCAGTACTCTGTGCAAAATTTTGTCTCAATCGAACAAATTTGGCAAGTAGGATGAGTTCTGCCCAATGAAGATCCCTATTGTTTTTGGTAATTCGGTTAATATTTAGGGGATGAAATAGACCAAATACTTAATTTTTGTCGGTTTTTCTGGTCGCTCTAGGGGCTGCAATTATGGTCCGAACATCGCAAAATTTTACATGGAGAAGGGAATCGGGCTATATTGGGATTTTCTGCACCATTTACCTAAAATCTGACGAAACTACGAAACTATTTCTGGCCGCTCCAGAGGCTGCAACTATGGCTCGAACATCGCGAAATTTTAAATGGAGAAGGGAATCGGGCTATATTTGGAGTTTGTGCACCGTTTTCTTAAAATCGGACGAAACTACATATGGGAGCTATATCTAAATTTGAACCGATTTTCACGAAACTTGGCACACATCATTCTGGACCTAATTCAGTACAATATGACAATTTTCGTGCAAATCGAAAGATATATAGCAACATTGGTTCTCTATTTACTTTAAATCGGACTACTTTAAATGGGCCAAATAAGTGACTTGTGCTAAATTTCATTCGAATCGGATCATAAATGCGACCTGTACTTTGTTTACAATTTAACATCTACAGACGGACAGGTATTATAGCTTTGTGCAGCCCCAAGAGTTTGTAACGCCGCGAAATATTGGTCCCAGACTCATCTTTAAGTATTGCGATCGTCATATCGAGACTAGCTGAGTCGATCTAGACATGTGTGTCCGTCCGTCCGTCTGTCCATTATAATTTGTAAACACGATACAGGCCACAGTTATGGACAAATGTTCACGAAATTTTGCATGTAGGATGAGTTCTGCCCAATGAAGATCGCTGTTGTTTTTGGTAAAGATCGGTTAATATGTAGGGGATGAAATGGACCAAAAACTTGATTTTTGTCTGTTTTTCTGATTGCTCTAGAGGCCGCAATTATTGCCCAAACATCGCGAATTTTTACATGGGTCAAAGAATAAGTATGCCTGTTTTGATAAAGATCGGTCAATATTTAGCCTGTCAAATGGACCCTGACTTTTATGTGAAAAATTACAAAATGTATATTCCATAGCTTATATATTTACCCCTGATGGATATAGACCCGAGAAGTTAAATTGATACCAATTATATTGTCGTATGTACTCGAATGTGGGAGTTACACTTACATATTTACAGGTCCTTACGTATCCAGATATTATTTAGTAACCCATTACCACACTAGAGGACGGAAATATAGCGCTGATCGCTTTGAAATTTTCCATGAGGATCCAGTTATGGTCAAGAACAACGAATATAATTTGCTATGATGATCAGATAATAATTTTGGAATAAAGTGGACCGAAAACTTTTTTTTTCGAGTCGATGTATAGGCCACAATTGAAAGTCGAACATCACAACACAAACCACGGTGAAGGGAATCTAGACAAATAATTAGAAGGGCTGTACGGAATATTAGTAATATTTGCTGACCTCAAGCTCAGAATGTTAGATGTTCGTGGAAGTTGTGTAGGGTATCAAATGGTCGGCACCGTCCGACTATACTGCTCCGCTCACAGGTTTTATTTATTTTTTCAAAATTAATTTTATTTAAACTACGTCTCTGATTTTCTTTCAAAAAAAGTTTTTAAAAATCTACGCCTTTGATTTCACTTTAAAAAATTAAAAAAGCGCCCTCAAAAAATATTTTAAAAAATCCACACCCTTGATTTCCCTTAAAAATGTATTTTTAAAAAATCTACGCATTGGATTAGCCTTCAAAAATATTTTTTACAAATTCTACGTCATTATTTAAAAATTATATATGAAATTAAAATGGACGCCTTCGATTTTCTTTCAAAAAATATATAAATTTTCAAAAAATCTACCTTCAAAAAATACAAGCTGCACCCATACTGATTTCCTTCTAACCTCATTCCATGACAGTCCTTATGGTTCGTGAGCTTAATGGAGGGAGAAAAACTATCACCCCCTTAATATATTTATTTTTTCTATTAATCCAAATTTCAACCCTCCATAACAAAATCACATTTCTATACATGACTCTTCAAGAAAAAAGGAAACTTTAATGGAATGCAGTTAATCAAATTTACCCCGAAAACAAAAAATAAATTCCCTTAGAACTTTAACACGACTGTCTGGCCGGCATCAAAAGCACGCTGATGATTACAATTAAAAACCAACAAATAACGGAAGCTTCTGTCAAACATACCATGCGTCTCGGATTCGAATTCATTTACATTCCTGAAAGGTTACACTCCTGAGAACCACCCTTATTTTTCTTTTTGCAGCCGTCGAACATATCCTGCAACGCAATTAGAAAAATGCAAGAGGAAGCGGAGAGTGGGGGTAAAACAGGAGTGTCCTTTTTATCATACAACCGGTGTTTGGTCAGAAGGATATTAAGTAATTTATTCGAAAAAGCTACCCTTAAAATTTCACACAAGGAATGGCACGCATCGTAGTGTATGCATAACTTCGAAGTGCGTATTTATGTGCAAAGTTTTTTTTTACCTTTGATGTTCTAACGAGGGGAGGGAGAAGAAGTTTGAGTTGGAACTTCTTGGCAGACACAAAAAAATCGTAGAAGTTTACAATAGAAAAATAAAAAAATTAAAAAAAATAAAATAAAAATTAAAAAAAAAATAAAAATAAAATTAAAAAAAAATGAAATTAAAAAAATTAAAAAATAAAATTAACAAATATTTTTGTTTTGAAAAATAAAATCTAAGCATATATTTTTTTCCCAGGCTGTTTTCCATTCAAAACATTTCTTCTTCCACGAATGCAATCTTCAAGCATTTCAAGAAAGACTGAAGTCAACCGATTTGAATACCTCTTCCGTCTTAATCTTCCATAACAATTTTCTTCAATTTAATTTGAAATTATTTTTAGTTTCATTCGCATTTCTTTTTCTAAATTTTAATGCATTTGAATATTTTTTTCCAAATTGCTTTAAGTGTTTGGCGTGTGTTACACCCTACTTGAGGAGGGGGAGTGCTGGGTGTGTGCACGATCTCCCCGTCCCAAAATAAATTATTGTAACCACACAGGGTTACAAAATCTTTGAATTTTTTTTTTTCGAATAATAAATTACGGTAAAAAAAAACCAACGTCAAGTATAAGCAAACAGACACACTGACACTAAATTGTTATTGTTTTTAGTTTTGTTTATTTCTGTGTGTTTTTTATGTTGCTCTTGGCAGTTCTTTTTTGTTTTTTTGTAATGTGGTTGATCGATGTAAACAAATTAATTGTTTTTTGTGTTGTAATGTTGAGAAAAACTTTAAACCAAATATTTAATTGATTCGAAATGGATATTTGGCTAGAGTTAAATTTTTTTAAGTTTTCCGTAACATAAACATATGCTTTATTTTTTTTTTTAATTTTTATCTTTTTCTTTTCTTTTAGGTAAGGAAATGGAAAAATATGTTGTAAGTTGCCCGGAAACACTAGGGTAAGTGATGGGGGTCATTGTGTCGCTTCAATTGGCCATGAAGAAAATATAGCATTTTTCTCCAAATATAGAGAAAATGAATAAATTTGTTGGAATTAGAAAGACCATGTTGTGGAAGTATTTCAAAAAACACAAAATTTTGAAAGGTACAAGAGGATGGATTCTTCAAAAAAAAAAATATATATATATATTATATATATGCATTATAAACATCAGGGTATTATAGCTTTGTGCAGCCCCAAGAGTTTGTAACGCCGCGAAATATTGGTCCTAGACTCCCCTTTAAGTATACCGATCATTATATCTCGACTAGCTGAGTCGATCTAGACATGTGTGTCCGTCCATCCGTCCGTCTGTGCATTATAATTTGTAAACACGATACACAGTTATGGACCAATCTTCACGAAATTTTGCATGTATGATGGGTTCTGGGTAATGAAGACCCCTATTGTTTTTGTTAAAGATCGGTTAATATTTTGGGGATGAAATGGACCAAATACTTTATTTTTGTCTGATTTTCAGGTCGCTTCAGAGGCCGCAATTATGGCTCAAACATGCAGCCCAAGAGTTTGTAACGCCGCGAAATATTGGTCATAGACCCACCTTTAAGTATTCCGATCATTATATCTCGACTAACTGAGTCGATCTGTGCGTCCGTCCATCCGTCCGTCTTTCCATTATAATTTGTAAACACAATACAGGCTACAGTTATGGACCATTCTTCACGAAATTTTGCATGTAGGATGGGTTCTGGCCAATGAAGACCCCTATTGTTTTTGATACAGATCGGTTAATATTTTGGGGATGAAATGGACCAAATACTTTATTTTTGTCTGATTTTCAGGTCGCTTCAGAGGCCGCAATTATGGCTCAAACATGCAGCCCAAGAGTTTGAAACGCCGCGAAATATTGGTCCTAGACCCACCTTTAAGTTTACCGATCGTCATATCTCGATTTGCTAAGTCGATCTAGACATGTGTGTCCGTCCGTCCTTCTGTACATTATAATTTGTAAACACGTTACAAGCCACAGTTATGGACCAATCTTCACGAAATTTTGCATGTATGATGGGTTCTGCCCAGTGAAGGACCCTATTGTTTTTGGTAAAGATCGGTTAATATTTAGGAAATGAGATGGACCAAATACTTAATTTTTATCGGTTTTTCTGGTCGCTCCAGAGGCCGCAATTATGACCCAAACATTGTGAATTTTTATATGGAGAAGGGGATTGGGCCCTGACTTTTGTGTGAAAAATTATAAAATTTGTATTCTACGACGTATATATTTACTCCTGAAAAACATAGACCCGAGAAGTTGATAGTATACCCAAGAGGAGTTATTGACCGTTAAATTGATACCAATTATATGGTCGTATGTACTCAGATCTGGGAGTTACACTTAAACATTTACAGGTGCTTACGTACTGAGATATTATTTAGTTAGCCATTATTACACTAGAGGGCGGCAATATAGCACTGATCGCTTTGAACTTTTCCATGCTATTCTAGTTGTGGTCATGGACAACGCCTATAATTTTCGGTGATGATCAGATAATAATTTTGGGATGAAGTGGACCGAAAACTTAAAAAACCTAAACAAATAGGCCACAATTAAAAACCGAATATCACAACACAACTCACGGTGAAGGGAATCTGGGGTAGGAAGTGCTGTACTGAATATTAGTAATATTCGGAATATATGTCAGTGTAAGGAAGAGGTGCTGTTGACCTCTAATCGGGCATGAGGGTGCAAATATCACGAACTATTGACCAGGCTCGGAATAAACATCCGCAGAAAGTAAGAGTTCCGTGCTAGTTGTGTAAGGTATCGTATGGTCGGCCCCATCCGACTATACTGCTCCGCTCACTGTTTTTTTTTTCATTAAGTTTATCGGAAGGCATGGCTTTTTTTAATTAATAATAAGACCTGAATTTTCTAAAAATATTTATTTATGATTATCGGAAGGCGTGGAAATCTAAGGCGTAGATTTTTTTAAAAAATATTTTGAAATGGAAATCTAAGATGTAGATTTTTATACCCTTCACCAAACTATGGTACAGGGTATTCTGTTTTTGTGCATATGTTTGTAACAAGCAAAAGGAAACGAGCTAGACACATAGTTCCTTTTGAGAATATGCATAGAATCACTTTCTGAGACGATTTATGCATGTCCGTCCGTCCACTCGTCCGTCTGTTGGTGTTAAATTGTAAACAAAGTAAAGGTCGCATTTATGATCCGATTTGGATGAAATTTGGTACAGCTCATTTGTTTGGCCCAAGGACGAACTCTATTGAAAATGGGGAAAATCGGTTCAGATTAAGATATAGCTCCCATATATATTTTCGCCCGAATTAATGTAAACGGTCCCTATATATTTTCGATTTGCACGAAATTTGGCACAGCGTAATGAATTAGGACTAGAATGGTGTGTGTTAAGTTTCCTGAAAATCGGTTCAGATTTAGATATAGCTTCCATATATATTTTCGTCCGATTTAAGGTAAATGGTCCCCATATATATTTCGATTTGCACGAAATTTGGCATAATGTACTGAATTAGGTCCAGAATGATGTGTGTTAAGTTTCGTTAAAATCGGTTCGGATTTAGATATAGCTCCCATATATATATATATATATATATATTCGTCCGATTTAAGGTAAATGGTGCATCAAAATTTGGCACAGCCTAATGAATTAGGACTAGAATGATGTGTGTTAAGTTTCCTGAAAATCGGTTCAGATTTGGATGTAGTTCCCATATATATTTTCGTCCGATTTAAAGTAAATGGTGTACCAAAGTCCCTATATAACTTTCGATTTGCACGAAATTTGGCACAGCTTACTGTGTTAAGTCTAGAATCATATGTGTTAAGTTTCATGAAAATCGGTTCAGATTAAGATATAGCTCCAATATATATTTTCGTCCGATTTAATGTAAATGGTGCAGCAAAATCTCTATATATCTTTCGATTTGCTCGAAATTTGGCATAGCGTACTAAATAAAGTCTAGAATCATGTGTGTTAAGTTTCCTGAAAATCGGTTCAGATTTAGATATAGCTGCCATATATATTTTCGTCCGATTTAAGGTAAATTGGGCACCAAAGAATCAAATTTAAACCGAATGGAACAAAATTTGAACAACAAGTTAATATAGCCTACCGTGTGTCATGTTTTGTTATAATCGGTTCGAATATACATAGATATAGCTCCCATATATAGTTTCGTCCGATTTTAAGTAAAAAGACCCAAAACCTACATAAATTTCGGACCGACTTCGTGTTAATTGGGTTCCAAATATTCAACTGTTGTACGATAGATATTTCCTTTAAATCGATTTCTGTTTCGACGTCTATTCCGATGCATCTGTTTAATATAACCATAGTGGTGAAGGGTATAATATAGTCGGCCCGTCCGACTTTATTACTTTCTATACTGGTTTTAATTGGCCATTCTACTTAAGATCTTGTAAATTTAGTGACCCTTTTGCAGGTCCGTGGAATTTCTTCTCTGGAGTCCTGAAATCTTTTATTTTCAATGGAGAACCTTTGTCTCTTAGCTATGACATACCAAAAATAAAAAGAACATTTTCAATGAACTTTTTAATTTGAGTCAAGTTGTTGTTGTTTTTCTTTCATTCTATGAGATTTAATTCAATTAAATTGTTGTTGTTTTTGTTGGTGCGGTTTTTGTCTTCACCCCAAATATCGCTGTCAATGAATACGAAATTTGTTGTTTATTTGCGGCAAATGAAAGTGCAATTTATTCGATGCATACTTCTTCATCTCCCTATTCTTCTTCTTGTGTACACTCACACACGCACACCATGCACCACAAAATGATGTAATCAATGAAATGCAAGTGAAAAATGGAAAGAAGAGGAGAACAACAACAATAACAAAAAATATGTGGAGGATGACTTCATACCATTTACTTCTTCGATAGCATTGAGAATCCTGTTTAATAATCGTGTGGTGCATCCGACATGCAGTCTCCGGGACAATGGGGCAAGGACAGCAATGCTGAGTGTGTGTGTGGAATAATTGGAGGAACAAAGTGGGGAAGCAAAACTAAAAACAAGAGAATAAAATGTAATAACCAAAAACACAAACTATTCAAGGACATTCTAAGTTCCACACCGGGAAGAGGAAAAAAATAGTGAAGAACAGAAACTTTTGTTTTTATGGAGGAACTATCTTGAAGATGAAAGTTTTGTTGGTGTTTTATTAGGGAAACGCAATATTCTGCTGTCATGTTTTGTTGTTGTGCCTTCCACATTGGTTGCATTGGAAAGAGGGCTTGGGTCTGACGATTGCCTCATCGTGCAACATGCAAATGCAACAACGTCGGTTCGTTGCTCGTTTTTTTGTCAATTGCAGTTTTGTTTGTGGGTTTTTAGTTGTTGTTTGTTCGTGTTAATACACTTTGGCATAAAGTGTACAAAATTTCGAGTTTTTTTGTTTTTGTTTTTTGGGTTACACAGGGAATGACTCACAAAGTTTGACAATAATTTGGCACAGTTTTATTTTTTTTCTGCTGCTATTGGGGCATACATTTCGAAAAGGCGACAGAGACTAAATTTGTTCTGCAACACCACACCATTGATTTGGTGGGGAAAAATGGCAAACGCTGATGATATCAATCTTTGGAGGAAAATTATGAAATATTGTTATAGAAATTTAGACGATTAAAAATTTATTATCAAAAAAAAAAAACAATATATACAGTGAGTGTAAAAAGTATTTTGCCTCAATAAAAATTTGAAAAAATTCCAATACATACGCCTGAAGCCAGCAAACCAAAGATGTAAAATAACTTATGTATGATGGAGTACATTTGTGGACATATTTAGATCGTATTTCTGCAAGAATCACAGCGAAAGACCTATTGGTCTCGAAGATATCGGCCGAAATATATAACAATCCAAAAATGTTTATCACAAAAAAGTATTTTGCTTTTTATTATTAGTTTAGAAAAAAAATGTTACATTGAACACGTTTGGTCTTTTTATAGTTACAATTGCGGTTAACCACATACTATAAGCGATTTGACCACGATTCCATTACATCACGGCATTTTTTCGTGGCTATTTTCTCACATTTACATTCAATACATTCTCCATCAGTATTTGATTTAATATTGTTATATATTTCGGCCGATATCTTCGAGACCAATAGGTCTTACGCTGTGAATCTTGCAGAAATACGATCTAAATATGTCCACAAACGTACTCCTCCATACATAATTCATTTTACATCTTTAGTTTGCTGGCTTTAGACGTATATATTGGATTTTTTTCAAATTTTTATTGAGGCAAAATACTTATTACACTCACTGTATATATATATATATATATTAGGGTCGTTGAAAATTTGTGATTTTTTAAGAAAGATTATTAGCTTCTGGTCATAGAAAATCCAACGTTTGAACACAAAAAAAATTGGTCAGTGGTTAGGTAAGAAAAACTATTTTCTTAAAAATCCAATTTTACAGAAATTCATGGCAATGCTACGAAAAATATTCTTAAAATATCCACAACATATGGAAAGTTACGAAAAATACTTTTTACAAAATCCATACCCTAGGTTAGGCAAAGAAAAAACTTTCTGTGGATGTTTATTCCTAGCCTGGGCAATATTTCCTGATATTTGCTCTCTCTAGTCAACAGCACCTCTTCCTTACACTGACATATTTTCCGAATATTATAGGAGGTGATGCAAATGTGGTATACCCATTTGTTTTTAGATTGCCAAATTTTTATTTTTTATCCGATTAAATTGAAATTTTGCACTTAACATGCTACATGTGTTGTCTTTCCATGTATCAATTTGAAAATAATATTATTCTAACAATTTAAGAGATATTTGAGAAAATATTTGAAATCCCATAAAAAGTGATTTTAAAAAAAGTGCAGGTAATGTGGTATACCACATGATGTTAATGTGGTATAGTATAATTTTCACTTCCAATTGATATCTTATATAATTTATTGTTTTTAATGAATGCGAATTAGCTCGAGATTTATGTCTGTTAAGATTTTTAACGGATACGTTGAGTGGAACTTAAATTTTTATTATATAATAATGTCTACACATGTCAATATTTAATTTTTGTATGGAGAAGTTGTTAAAACTCATAGCCTTTGTATTTCATTCTTGTGATTCATGGTAGACTCTTGTAGAGTACAAATGTTTCACATAGTAATGAGATTTTGTCTAGTGCTGGCCTTTTTTCATGCAGAATCAAGGTATACCACATTACCTACACTTGTGTTTACTGAAGAAATGTCTAGTTTTTTTCCAAATTGGTGATTATGTGGTGCAATCGCGCATATTATTTGATTTTTAGTTTATACTGATTATTTTAATGCTTTAGTAATAACGATTAAAGTACATCCGTAAAACAAAAAATTATTTTTAAACTTCAACCGAAAAAAAGTCAATTTCATGAAAAATTTTATTTTTGGTACTGATTCTCAACGTGATTTAAATAAATTAAACAGGTCATTGCTATCTTATTTTTTTGAGAACAGCAAACTATAGAACATGTTTCAGTTATTCTAAAATTTTCAGTTTACAAAAAAAGTGACTATACCACATTACCAACCTATACCACTTTTGCATCACTTCCACTACTATTCATATTCAGTACATCCCTTCTAATTAATTGTCCAGATTTCCTTCACCGTTGTGTTGTGATGTTCGGCTTATAATTGTGGCCTATAGATCGACTCAAAAAAAAAAGAACAAAATTAAGTTTTCGGCTTACTTCACATTCCAAAATTATTATCTGATCATCACCGAAAATTATAGGCGTTGTACTAGGCCACAACTGCAATCACATGGAAATTCTCAAAGCGATCCGCGCTATATTTCCACCCTCTAGTATGGTAATGGTTTACTAAATAATATCTGAGTACGAAAGCATCCGTAAATATGTAAGTGTAACTCCCACATCTGAGTACAAATGACAATATAATTGGTATCAATTACAAGGTCAACCAATCCTCTAATATAATATCAACTTCTTGTGTCTATGTCCTTCAGGATTAAATATATACACCATAGACTACCAATTTTGTAATTTTTCACACAAAAGTCAGGGTCCATTTGACCCGCTAAATATTCACCGATCTACATCTAAACAGACATGCCTATTCTATGGCCCGATCCACTTCTCCGTGTAAAATTTCGCGATGTTCGGATCATAATTGCGGCCTCTAGAGCGACCAGAACCAGTGAGGAAAGTAGTAAAGTCGGACTGGGCCGACTATATGATACCCACTTTGGGTATATATGGTACATATGTATCCATACAATTGCATGTCAATGTTCATTCGAAGGAACATACTCATCTCTTTCTGAAACCTATGATAAATTTAATTTCATTCGGGCATATTTAGAGTTGTCTGCCTACCATGGGACAATTTTATGGAAAACGATTTATTGCAAAATTTTGTACACCCTATTCGCTACGACGAACTGTTAAAAATTTAATATCAATCAAACACCCGTCCGAAATACATATAGAAGCTATGACTGCATCTGCACCAATTTCAACAAAACCCAATAACGTCATTCAAGTCTTATTTTGATACGTTGTGCAAACATTCGTGATAATCGGACAAACATTAGGAGATTGGTGCACCAAATTATGTAAAATCGAACGAATATATATATATATATATATATATGTGGGAGCTATATCTTAATCTCAACCGATTTTTCCGAAACTTACCACACATCATTCTAGACTCAATTCGCGTAAATTGAACGATATATATGGACTTTAGTGCACTGTTTACATAAAATCGGACAAAACTATATATGGGAGCTATATCTAAATTTGAACCGATTTTCATGAAATTTCACACACATCATTTTAGTCTCAATTCAGAACGCTATGTCAAATTTCGTGCAAGTCGAAGGATATATAGAGACTTTGATGCACCATTTACATAAAATCGGACGAAAACATATATAGGAGCTATATGTAAATCTGAACCGATTTTCAAGAAATTTTATACACATCATTCTAGACCTAATTCATTACGCTATGCCAAATTTCGTGCAAATCGAACGATATATAGGGACATTGGTACACCATTTACATTAAATAGGACGAACATATATATGGAAGGTATATCTAAATCTGGACCGTTTTTTCCAAATTTCAATAGGGTTCGTCCTTGGGCCTAATAAGTGATCTCTGTCAAATTTCATATAATTCGTATCATAAATGCGACCTGTACTTTGTTTACAATTTAACATGGACAGACGGATGGACATAAATCGACTTAAAAAGTGATTCTATGCATATTCTAAAAAGGAACCATGGGTCTATATCGATTCCTTTTATCTGTTACAAACATATGCACAAAGCTATAATACCCTGTACCACAGTGTGGCGAAGGGTATAAAAACCGATAAAGGTTAGGTATTTGGTCCATTTCATCCCCTAAATATTAAACGGTCTTTACAAAAAACAATAGGGGTCTTCATTGGGCAGAACACGTCCTAAATGCAAAATTTCGTGAAGATTGGTCCATAACTGTGACCTGCATCGTGTTTACAAATTATAATGGACAGACGGACGGACGGACACACATGTCTAGATCGACTCAGCTAGTCGAGATATGATGATCGCTATACCTTAAGGTGGGTCTAGGACCAATATTTTGCGGCGTTACAAACTTTTGGGACAGCACAAAACTATAATACCCTGACAACATAGTTGTGTAGGGTATACAAATAAAAAATAGGCCTCTTCAAAAAATAGTTTCGTCCTAGAAAAAAATAACTCCCCTATTACTGAGGACGTTTTTTTTTCTATGAATCCAATATTTTATTATATTTTGTTTGCAGTTGTTGTCCCCCTTTTAGCATGATTCCAAAATCCATTTACCATAACCCTTTTAGCTCAACATGTGCTACCTAAAAATATGTTTCATTCTTGTTCTCCTTCGCTTTTGTGATGCGGTCCATTAATTAGGCGGGCTTATGTTTCTGTCACTCAGTTCCAAGAATTTTTTGTGTATGTAAAATAAAAAAAAAAAAATATATGTAGATTTTGAAATCGACATGAGAAGGTCAGGCATTTATAGCTTGAAAATATTAAATTTTTATTTTAAGCATTTTTACAGAAATAATATATTTTTGTTTTTCATTTACGCATACCAAATTTCAATATTTTCTTAAATATTTATTTAATTTTTTATACATAAAAATCAATTATTTAGTTTTCAATATAATTCCATATTATTTTTATGCATTTTTTTCGTTGTCAATAATCACAAATCATTTATAATAATCACAAATCATTTGTAGTAGTTGTTTTTTCTTTAATTTCGTATTTCAAAATTAGTCCATCAGAATAACACACACAAATATTTTGAATATTGTGAGCTAATTTTCACATAAATACATATATCTTATTTTATGCTTTTGTTTTTTAGTTATTTTTCACTATTCTATGATGTTTGTGATTTCTTCTTTTAATTCAAAAGAAAAAAATCTTCTTCTTCGTCGTTGTTTTTTTTTTGGTTTCTGGTTTTCAAAATTCACCTTTTATTTTTGAATTCTTATTTTAAGAACACCCAAACGACCACTATTCGAAAGAGATGAAATATTCTCAATCTGCTACAACAGCAACAACACCAAACACAACACTCGTTTGTTTTTGTAATTTTATTTTTTGTGTTCTTCTTGTTTCTTATTAGCCAAAAAACTGAAACTGAAATGTTTTGACCAAAACAAAAATTTCGTTCAATACAAGTATCGACCGCAACGTTCGCACACACGTCCGACTTGCGCCAAATTCAAAATTCAACTAAAATTGAATCGGCCAACATTAACACGGCACAGTACCACCAGTATTTTCTTCTGCTTTCGTTTGCTTCGCAGATAGCCAAACAACAACAAGAAAAATAGCGTTTTGTGTCTAACCCCTATTTTCTATTGTAGGGCGACATCTAGTGTTGGAATAGTCATGAATGACACTGTATGTGAAATTCCCCACACCATACTTTTATTTTCATACAATAAACACCACATGGAAATTATTATTAATATGAGGCACAGTGTTTCTAAACTCAAACAAAAAATGGGCGGATCTGGGTTATTTTTTGAAAGACGTGGAATTTTTATTTTTATACCCTTCACCACACTGTGGTACAGGGTATTATGTCTATGTGCATATGTTTGTAACATGTAAAAATAATCGAGATAGACCCATGGTTCCTTTTGAGAGTATGCATAGAACTACTTTCTGAGTCGATTTATGCATGTCCGTCCGTCGGTCCATGTTAAATTGTAAACGAAGTACAGGTCGCATTTATGATCCCAATTGGATGAAATTTGGCACAGGTCATTTGTTTGGCCCAAGGACGAACCCTATTGTAATTAGGAAAAATCGGTTCAGACTTAGATATAGCTCCCATATATATTTTCGTGCGAGTTAATGTAAATGACGTACCAATGTCCCTATATATCTTTCGATTTGCACGAAATTTGGCATAGCGTACTGAATTGCATCTATAACAATGTGTGCCAAGTTTCATGAAAATCGGTTCAGATTTATATATAGCTCCCATATATAGTTTCGCCCGATTTTAGGTAAATTGTCCATTAAAAGTTCCTGGAAATTTTTTGTTCCACGAATTTTGGCATAGCGTATTGAATTAAGTCTAGAATGATGTGTGCAAAGTTTCGTGAAAATCGGTTCAGATTTAGATATAGCTCCCACATATATTTTCATCCGATTTAAGGTAATTTGTGCACCAAAGTCCCTGGAAATCTTTCCAGTTACACGAATTTTGGCATAGCGTACTAAATTAAGATTAGAATGATGTGTGCAAAGTTTCGTCAAAATTGGCTTATATTTAGATATAGCTCCCATATATATTTTCGTCCGATTTTTTGTAATTGGTGGACTAAAGTAACTATATATCTTTCGATTTGGACGAATTTTTGTACTGAATTAAGGCTAGAATGATGTTGCTAGGCTTCGTAAAAAGATCCATAGCTAGGCCGATTGACACAACGTACTGAGGTAATATAAATTAGTCTCTGGCAGGTTTCCC
Organism: Musca vetustissima; assembly: GCF_032173495.1. NCBI lineage: Eukaryota > Metazoa > Arthropoda > Insecta > Diptera > Muscidae > Musca > Musca vetustissima. Next base: position 50,075 of record NW_026874053.1, on the reverse strand, counting down.
TAAAATCGGTTCAGATATAGATATATAACAAAAACGCAACGTCTGTTAGGATACATATGTACAATATACCCAAGGTGGTAAAGAGTAACATATAGTCAGCCCAGACCGACTTTACTACTTTCCTTACTGGTTAATAAAAAATTGGTAGATCTGAGTTTTTTAAAAAATATTTTTTCCAAGGTTTTTTTAAACGCGTGAATTTTTATATTCTACACAACTTTGTTGCCAGGGTATTATAGCTTTGTGCAGCCCCAATATTTTGTAACGCCGCGAAATATTGGTCCTAGACCCACCTTTAAGTATACCGATATACATATATCGACTAGCTGAGTCGATCTAGATCATGTGTGTCCGTCCATTCGTCTGTCCATTATAATTTGTAAACACGATACAGGTCACAGTTATGGACCAATTCTGGTCAATGAAGACCCCTCTTATTTTTGGTAAAGATCGGTTAATATTTAGGGAATGAAATGGACCAAATACTTAATTTTCTTCGGTTTTTCTGATCGCACCAGAGGTCGCAATTATGGCCCAAACATCGCGAATTTTTTACATTGAGAAGGGAATCGGGCCAAAGAATAAGCATGCCGGTCAATATTTAGCGGTTCAAATAGGACCTTATTTTTTTAAAAATAACAAAATTTGTATTCTATGGCGTATATATTTACCCCTGAAGGACATAGACCCCCGAAGTTCATAGTATATCCAAGAGGAGTGGTTGAACTTTAAATGGCTACCAATTATATTGCCGTATGTACTCAGATGTAGGAGTTACACTTAAATATTTACAGGTGATTACAATATAGCGCTGATCGCTTTGAAATTTTCGATGAGATTCCAGTTGTAGTCAAGGATAACGCCTATGATCAGATAATAATTTTGGGTTAAAGAGGACCGAAAACTTAATTTTTTTGTGTTTTTTTTCGAGTCGATCTATAGGCCACAATTATAAGCCGAACATCACAACACAACTCAAGGCGCAGGCAATCTGGCCAAGTAATTAGAAGGGCTGTACTGAGTACTAGTCATATTTGTTGACCTCTAGTCGGTCAAGGGGGTGAAATATTGCCCATGTTCAGAAATTGAACCACAGGAAGTTAGATTTTCATGGAAATAGTGTAGGGTGTCATGTGGTCGGCCCCGTCCGACCATACTTCTCCGCTCACTGGTTTTCTACCACATTGTGGTACAGGGTATTATGTCTTTGTGCATATGTTTGTAACAGGCAAAGGGAATCGAGATAGACCCATGGTTCCTTTTGAGAATATGCATAGAATCACTTTCTAAGTCGATTTATGCATGTCCGTCCGTCTGTCTTGCCATGTTAAATCGTAATCAAAGTACAGGTCGTATTTATGATTCGAATTGAATGAAATTTGGCACAGCTCAGACATTTGGCCCAAGGACGAACCCTATTGAAATTGGGAAAAATCGGTTCAGATTTAGATATAGCTCTCATATATATTTTCGTCCGATTTAAGGTAAATGGTGCACCAAAGTCCGTAAATAGCTTTCGATTTGTACGAAATTTTGCACAGCGTACTGATTTAGGCCTAGAATGATGTGTGCTAAGTTTCTAGGAAATCGGTACAGATTTAGATATAGCTCCCATATATATTTTCGTCCGATTTAAGGTAATTGGTGCACCAAAGTTCTTAAATATCTTTCGATTTCCACGATATTTGGCGTAAAGTACTAAATTGATCTTAGAATGATGTCAGCCAAGTTTCGTGAAAATCGGTCCAGATTTAGATATAGCTCTCATATATAGCGTCGTCCGATTTCATGTAAATGGTGCACCAAAGTCCCTATATATCTTTCGATTTGGACGAAATTTGGCATAACGTACCGGTTTGAGCGTATAGTGATGTGTGTCATGTTTCGTGAAAATCGGTCCAGATTCAGATATAGCTCCCATATATACTTTCGTCCGATTTAAGGTAAATGGTGCACCAAAGTCCGTAAATAGCTTTCGATTTGTACGAAATTTTGCACAGCGTACTTACTTAGGCCTAGAATGATGTGTGCTAAGTTTCTTGAAAATCGGTTCAGATTTAGATATAGCTCCCATATATAGTTTCGTCCGATTTAAGGCAAATGGTACACTAAGAACCTTATATATCTGTCGATTTGTACGAAATTTGGTACAATGTACTGAATTGAGCCTAGAATGATGTCTGCCATGTTTCGAGAAAATCGGTCCAGATTTATATATAGCTCCCATATATAGTTTCGTCCGATTTAAGGTAAATGGTGCACCAAACGTTCTATATATCTTTCGATCTGCACGAAATTTGGCATAACGTACTGATTTGAGCGTAGAGTGATGTGTGCCATGTTTCGTGAAAATCGGTCCAGATTTAGATATAGCTCCCATATATAGCTTCGTCCGATTTCATGTAAATGGTGCACCAAAGTCCCTATATATCTTTCGATTTGCACGAAATTGGGCATAGCGTACTGAATTTAGACCAGACTGATGTGTGCCAAGTTTCGTGAAAACCGGGTGAGGTTTAGATATAGCTTCCTTATATTATAGATTGATTTTAAGTAATTGACGCACCAAGGATCCAATAAATGGCTGATAGGAACAAAACGTACTGAATTTAGTACATATAACCTAACCTGTGACAAGTTTCGTTGAAATCGGTTCATATTTAGATATAACTTCCATATATATTTTCGCCCGATTTTAAGTAAATTGGACATCAAACTCCTCATGTTAGTCAGATTGACATCAAATTTTGCACAACGTACAAAATTGAGCATAGAATAACGTAGTTGCGTTTTCTAGAAGTACAGACATAGCCCAACGGATAACCTATTGATATTTGTATGAAGTCGATTGATCAAGTCGATTCACATTTAGATATATATCACATATTTTATTTTATCCAATTTCATGTTAATAGTCCTGTTAGTGGTGGTTAGTGGTGAAGGTTATCATATAGTCGGCCGCGTCCGACTTTACACTTTCCTCACTGGTTTTTCAAGTAACTAAATGTTTTTCAAATACTCTTCTAAAGGTGTGGATTTTGCATACCTGTTTTAAATATTAAAATCTTATTTTTTTTAAGAAATGTTACCTTTTCTACTTTAAATAACTTGAAATATTTCCAAATCTTTGCAATTAAAATTTGTAAAACCACAAAGCGACAATTATGTACATTTTTATCTCTGACAAACATTTGAGCATAATTGAGACTAAACCCATCTCTCATTCTGAATGACTGACTATGCGGCAAATGTTAAAAGTTTTCAAGGCATTTCTGCTGCCGATAAAACTTTCTCCCGAACAGAAAATCCACTTGAATACTACTTAATTACTAGTCGGATTTGTAGTTGGCCAAACAGCCCCCAACAATACAGCCCTCTAAGCATACATTGAAATCCCATTAATATTGTCATATTCTCCTCTTCCCTATTCTCTCTATTCCACCTTTATTTAACTCTCACTTCTTTCGAAAAATATGGCATAGCAATGCAGACAGACAATGGCACAATGCACGCACGCACTTCTATTATGGAGATAACAAAACGCACAGACACCCAGACACCATGCACCTGATTTACGGCAATAACTCCATTCCTGTCCCTCCTTTACCAAACTGCTTTTGGGGTAATTCAACCACCAAGAGACCAACAACCAAATTTTACTGCTGCACCACCCGGCCGGGCCAAAAAAAGGACTTCCATAAAACTTTGTTAATTTGCATACATTTCGAACAGACCGACCCGACCGACTGACAGACAGTTAGACAACGGCTGCTTCGCAATCAGGCTTACGCATGAACTGAATGAAAGCGGAAGTTAGTACCACCGCGTTAACATCACTCGGTAGTGGTGCGGTAAAGGAGACATTAACACCACTCTACACAGCACATACATGCACAACATTTACGACTGCATGAATGTGAAATGAAAGGACAAGAGGGCGAAAAACAATGACTGACAAAGCCAAAGAGAATTATTTCCACCAACATTTTTGATGCTGAATATGGAACGGCTTTGAGGAAGAATACCGCCACTCCATTAGCATACAACACATAGAAACAATGAATTCACATTGATTTACATTTGCGCCTAAAAGTAGACTATGGAATTTATACTGAAATGCTTTTGGTTTCAATGAGTTCATGTGAACTCTTCCTCTCAACTGTGTGTGGTGGAATAATGAGAATATGTACGACGTACTACAATACAATCAACAGGCCGTATTGACACAACTCAAAACAAGAATTAAAAAAAAATTATAGGCGTGAAATTTTGAAAAATATTATTAAAGAAAAAAAAAAAAACAAGATTTTTCAAATCGTTTTTAAAAATTATTATTTCAGGGTCTATGCTGAAGCGTAGAATTTTTTAAATATTTTTTTAAGGACTATTCTGAAGATCTATACTCAAGCGTGGATTTTTTAAAAATATTTTTTTTCAATGTCTATAAATATTTATAATACTTATTTTTAGTAATGATTTTTAAAAATATTTTTAAGCTGTATATTTAAAACCAATGAGCGGAGCAGTATAGTTGGACGGGGCCGACCATATGATACTCTACACAACTTCCACAAAAATCAAACTTTCTGTGGTACTACATTCTGAGCCCTATTTGCACCCTCTTGACCGACTACATGCAAAATTTCGTGAAGATTGGTCCGTAACTGTGGATTTTTGTGAACAAATTACAAGTCTTTTTTTATTAATTTATCTTTCGAGATGAGCTACATGATCGGAGTTGCAATGAAAAGGAAAGCCAGAGAGATACTACATTCCCACCACTATGCGACGCGTTTCGCCGTTGGTTAAGCGGCTCATCGGGCATATTGGGCAATGTGGCTTACATGTGGACTATTGCTGCGAAATTGCATCTAAATTAAATTCAACTGTGCCAAGGTTCGGACATTTGGCATTACATTAGAACTTTCCTTTTCAGCGTAGATTTTTCTTGTAGTACAAGTACAAGTCGCAATAATGATCCAATTTGGATGAAATTTTGCACAGTTCATTTATTTGACCCAAGGACGAACCCTATTGAAATCGGTTCAGATTTAGATATAGTTCCGTCCGATTTTTTGTGAATGATGCACCAAACTCCCAATATTTGTCCGATTGGAACAAAATTCTGCTCAGAGTACTGAATTATGTCCAGACTGATGTATGTCTAGTTTTGTTGGAATCGGTTCAAATTTAGATATAGCTCCCATATATAGTTTCGTCCGATTTCTTGTGAATGATGCACCAAAAACCTAATATTTGTCCGATTGAGTCAAAATTTTGCACAGATTATTAAATTAGGTCCAGATTGATGTATGCGTAGATTTGTTGGAGTCGGTTCTGATTTAGATATAGCTCCCATATATAGTTTCGTCCGATTTTATGTGAATGATGCACCAAACTTCCAATATTTGTCCGATTGGGATACAATTTAGCACAGAGTACTGAATTAGGTCCAGACTGATGTCAGCGAAGTTTTGCTAAAATCAGTTCAGATTTAGATATAGCTCCCATATATAGTTTCATCCGATTTTATGTGAATGATGCACCAAACTCCCAATAGTTGTGCAATTGCCACAAAATTTTGCACAGGGTACTGAATTAGGTCCAGACTGATTTCAGCGAAGTATTGTTAAAATCGGTTCAGATTAAGATATAAATCAGTTCAGTTTAAGGTATATAATTTCGTCCGATTGCCACAAAATCTTGCACAGAGTACTAAATTAGGTCCAGATTGATGTATGCGTAGTTTTGTTGGAATCCGTTCAGATTTAGATATAGCTTCCATATATAGTTTCGTCCGAATTTTTGTGAATGATACACCAAACTCCTTATATTTGTTCGATTAGGACAAAATATTGCACAGAGTACTTAATTAGGTCCAGATTGATGTATGTGTAATTTTGTTGGAATCGGTTCAGATTTAGATATAGCTTCCATATATAGTTTCGTCCGATTTTTTGTGAATGATGCACCAAACTCCCCATATTGGTCCTATTGGAACAAAATTCTGCACAGATTACTGAATTAGCTCCAGACTGATGTCTGCGAAGTTTTGTTAAAATCGGTTAAGATTTAGATATAGCTCCCATATATAATTTCGTCCGATTTTTTATGAATGATGCACCAAACTCCCAACATTTGTCCAATTGCCACAAAATTTTGCACAGGGTACTGAATTAGGTCCAGACCGATGTCTGCGAAGTTTTGTGGAAATTGGTTCAGATTTAGATATAGCTCCCATATATAGTTTCATCCGATTTTATGTGAATGATGCACCAAACTCCCAATATTTGTGCAATTGAGCCAAATTTTGCATAGCGAATGCAATTGAGAAAAAAAAAACCAGTAAGCGGAGCAGTATAGTCGGACGGGGCCGACCATATGATACCCTACACAACATCCACGAAAATCTAACTTTGTGTGGTTCTATATTCTGAGCATGGGCAATATTTCTCGATATTTGCACCCTTTTGACCGACTAGAGGTCAACAAATATTACTAATACAGCCCTTCTAATTACTTGTCCAGATTCCCTTCACCATGGGTTGTGTTGTGATGTTCGGCTTTCAATTGTGGCCTATAGATGGATTCGGTCCACTTCATCCCAATATTATTATCTGATCATCACCGGCGTTGTCTTTGACCATACTTGGATTCTCATGATTCTTGGATTCAAAGCGATCAGCGCTATATTACAGTACAGCCCTTCTAATTACTTGTCCAGATTCCCTTCACCATGGGTTGTGTTGTGATGTTCGGCTTTCAATTGTGGCCTATAGATGGATTCGGTCCACTTCATCCCAATATTATTATCTGATCATCACCGGCGTTGTCTTTGACCATACTTGGATTCTCATGATTCTTGGATTCAAAGCGATCAGCGCTATATTTTTGCCCTCTAGTGTGGTAATGGGTTACGAAATAATATTTGAATACGTAAGCACCTGTAAATATGTAAGTGTAACTCACACATCCGAGTACATACTACAATATAATTGGTATCGATTTAAAGGTCACTTCTCTCGGATATACTATCAACTTCTCGGGTCTATGTCCTTCAGGGGCAAATATATACGCCATAGAATTTTTTTCACACAAAAGTCGGGGTCCATTCGACCCGCTAAATATTGACCAATCCTTACCAAAACAGGCATGCTAATTCTTAAGCCCGATTCCGTTCTCCATGCAAAATTTTGCGATGTTCGGGCCATAATTGCGGCCTCTGGAGCGACCAGAAAAACCGACCGAAATTAAGTAGTTGGTCCATTTCATCCCCTAAATAATAACCGATCTTTAATAAAAACAATAGGGGTCTTCATTGGCCAGAACCCATTCTACATGCAAAATTTCGTGAAGATTGGTCCATAACTGTGGCCTGTATCGTGTTTACAAATTATAATGGACAGACGGACGGACGGACGGACGGACGGACGGACACACATGTCTAGATCGACTCAGCTAGTCGGTATACTTAAAGGTGGGTCTAGGACCAATATTTCGCGGCGTTACAAACTTTTGGGGCTGCACAAAGCTATAATACCCTGACAACATAGTTGTGTAGGGTATAATGATGTGTGATAAGGTTTGTTGAAATCGGTTCAGATTTTGATAAAGGTCTTATATATATTTTTGTTCGATTTTATGTAAATGGTGCACCAAGGGGCCTATGTTCCATTTACACGAAATTCGGCTGAGGGTATTAAATTGAATATAGAATGATAACAAAAAACACATGGTGTATGCAATGGTTGCTCAATTAGGTCCACGAGTTTATATATATACCTCCCATATATAATTTTACTCGATTTCATACAAATGGTACTCCAAAGAATCCAAGCATGCAAGTTTTCATTGATTTCAGAATGGAATTCGTATGGGTTTTTTCAATTGGTTCAAATATCTATCTAGATAGCACATATAATTTCGCCCGATTCCATCTCAATGGTCCTCCAAAGATTCTATGTCTGTTCTATCTACAGGATATTGTAGATATTAAAATATGTTATATGAAGGACAGAGATGGCCTGTAAGAAACAGTGACGTAAATGACATACATTTCCGACGTATAATACATACGTCAGAAACGTCGGAAACCTACCCAAATCCATTAGGTTTTTGACAAAATAGCAACTTCCATTAATCAATTTGGAAATTACGCATGCTTTACTCAAATTAATAAAAAAAAATTAAAAATTTTCTTCTCAAAAAAAATTTAGAAAATTCGTCACACGGGCCATCCCTGGTGAAGGGTAACATATTTTCAACATTTTTCAAGGAAAAAGCGTGCATTTTTTTAATATTTATTTTTAAAAAGCTGGTAACACCTGTAAGGGATTTTTTAAAAAAATTAAAGTTTATATTAAAAATAAGTCGTTGATTTTTTTAAATAGTATTGAAGGGTATAAAAGGACTACGGTATACCAACAGTCTTGTGATCCTATGTTTTAAGTCTGTTAAGTTCCAAGTGTTTAACAAATGCAGCTGTGCGTACAGCTGGTTGTATTGTCAGACATACAGACAGATGTAATAGCAGCAGACAGGAAGGACGATCCACCGCCACCACTGCCACCATTGAAACAATTCCAATCCAACAATGGATGTAAACAAAATTTTTAATTGTAGACATGAATATGTACACAAAACATACATATATGCAAATACATAAATAAATAGATATGTATTGATGTACAGCAGATAGACAGACAGGCATGTTTATTGCATGGGATAAAATGCAAAAGGACTTAAATAATAAAAAAATGTTCAATGCTTGTGTTATTGAACTTATATACCTTTGTCTATATTAATAATAATATTTTTCAATTTAATTTTTTTTTTCAATTGAAAGTTAGTCTCTTTTGCTTTTGATTTAGCATTTTGCCGACCATTTGTGTCAGTAATTTCTGTCAGTTTAAATTTCTTTCATTTTCTCGTTCACTTTGATTTAATTTCATTAAACTATTTTAAAATACAATCGACAAAAAAAAAAATGAAAATTGATCTGATATGGGCCATAGTCTGAAATGTCTTTTATTCACGATTCGAAAATTATCGCATATAAATAAATATTTATTTGAATGCTGGTAATGACCGTATAATTTTTGATTGTGTGGCTAGAATGGCAATAAAAAATTTTAATAAACTAAACAGTTTTATTATAAACAAATGGAAAAATATATAATTTTATGTATTAAAGATATGCCTATATAAAATTTGGTGTATACCAATATGGTGGTTGATACGTTACAGGGTTGGATTTTGAGAAGAGAACTGAAAAAAAATATAGTTTTTTATGTCTCTACATGGGCGTGGATTTTTATACCCTTCACCACACTGTGGTACAGGGTATTATGTCTTTGTGCATATGTTTGTAAGAGGCAAAATGAAACGAGAATATGCATAGAATCACTTTCTAAGTCGATTTATGCATGTCCGTCCGTCCGTCTGTCTGTCTGTCCATGTTAAATTGTAAACAAAGTACAGGTCGCATTTATGATCCGATTTGGATGAAAGTTGGCATAGGTCACTTATATGGCCCAAGGACAAACCCTATTCAAATTGGGAAAAATCGTTTCGTCCGATTTTATGTAAATTGTGCATCAAAGTCTTTATATATCTTTCGATTTGCACGAAATTTGGCACAGCGTACGGAATTAACTCTAGAGTGATGTGTGCTAAGTTTCGTGAAAATCGGTTCAGATTTAGATGTAGCTTCCATATAAAGTTTCGTCCGATTTTCTGTAAATGGTGTACCAAAGTCCATATATATGTTTCGATTTGCACGAAATTTGGCACAGCGTACGGAATTATGTCTAGAAAGATGTGTGTTAAGTTTCGTGAAAATCGGTTCAGGTTTAGATATAGCTCCCACAAATATTTTCGTCCGATTTAAGGTAAATGGTGCACCAAAGTCCCTAAATATCTTTACATTTGTACGAAATTTGGCACAACGTACTGAATTAAGTATATAACGATGTGTGCTAAATTTCGTGAAAATCGGTTCAGATTTAGATATAGCTCCCACACATATTTTTGTCCGATTAAGGTAAATGGTGCATCAAGGGGCCTATATATCTTTCAATTTGCACGAAATTTTGCATAACTTACTGAATTATGCCTAGAATGATGTGTGCTAAGTTTCATGAAAATCGGTTCAGATTTAGATATAGCTCGCACATATATTTTCGTCCGATTTAAGGTAAATGGTGCACCAAAGTCCCTAAATATCTTTATATTTGTACGAAATTTTGCACGACGTACTGAATTATGTATATAACGATGTGTGCTAAATTTCATGAAGATCGGTTCAGATTTAGATATAGCACCCATATATATTTTCGTCCGATTTAATGTAAATGGTGCACCAAAGGTTTTATATATCTTTCGATTTGCACGAAATGTTGCATAACGTACTGAATTATGCCTAGAATGATGTATGCTAAGTTTTGTGAAAATCGGTTTAGATTTAGATATAGCTCCCATATATATTTTCGTCCGATTTAAGGTAAATTGTGCACCAAAGTCTCTATATATCCTTGGATTTGCACGAAATTTGGCATAATGTACTGAATTAAGCGTGGAAAGACGTGTGTTGAATTTCGTGAAAATCGGTTCAGATTTTGATATAGCTCATATATTTTCGTCCGATTTTAGGTATATAGAGCACCAAAATCACTTTATGTCCTTCGATATGCACGAAATTTGGCAGAGGGTAATGAATTGAGTCCAAAATGATAAGTGCTAATTTTCGGGAAAATCGGTTCAAATTTAGATGTAGCTCTCATATATATTTTCGTCCGATTTTATGAAAATGGTGCACCAAAGTCCCTATATATCTTTCGATTTGCACGAAATTTGGCATAGCGCACAGAATTAAGTCAAGAAGATGAATGCTAAGATACGTGAAAATCGGTTCAGATTTAGATATAGCTCCCATATATATTTTTGTCCGATTTTAAGTAAATCGTGCACCAAAGTTCTTATATATCCTTCGATTTGCACGGAATGTGGCATAGCGTACTGAATTTAGTCTAGAATGATGTGTGCTAAGTTTCGGAAAAATCGGTTGAGATTTCGATATAGCTCCCACATATACATATATATTCGTCCGATTTTACATAAATGGTTCACCAAACTCCTAATGTTTGTCCGATTGACACGAAATTTTGCACAACGTATCAAATTGGGACTTGAATGACGTTATTGCGTGTCGTTGAAATTGGTGCAGATGCAGCCATAGCTTCCATAACAGTGCGGTGTACCGAATAGCGTGTATCAACTTTGCTATAAATCGTTTTCCATAAATTTGTCCCTTGGTACGCAGGCGACTCTAAATCTGCCCGAATGGTACGCAGACGACTTTAAATCTGCCCGAATGAAATTAAATTTACCACAGGTTGCAGAAAGACATGAGTACGTTCCTTCGAAGGAACATTGACATGCAATTGTTAGGACACATACGTACAATATACCTAAAGTGCTGAAGGGTATCATATAGTCGACCCAGCCCGACTTTACTACTTCCCTTACTGGTTTAAAAATAATTGGTCTATAAAAAAATATATGTATGGTCTATAAAAAGGCTTTTTTTAAAAATTCACTCCTTCGATAAGCCTGGAAAAAATATTTTCCTTTGACAAATATTAAAAAAAAAAAAACGTAAACCCTGATTTTTGCATTGTCACGCGTGATTCAAAGTTGGGGATGGGACAATTCCCCAACTTCGCATCATTTTAATTACCTTGGCAACCCTACATTTAAAGAAAATATAAACAAATGTGCACCGTGTGTACGGAACGAGATCTCTTAAGAGATGTGAGAACACCACGCAACAAAAACAAATGCAAAAAATTCAAAATATTCTAATGAATATTCCCTGTGAGTGTTGAGCGTTTACGAACAAAAGTTCTCAACATAAAATATGTTGTATGTGTAAAAAAAATGGGAAATTCCATTGTAGAAAATCTCATAAATTCTATTCGGTAATTGAAATTGTGGAAAAATCGAATTGAAGAGAATGCCTGCCACCGCTAATTATTTGCTAACAAAGATACAACTGAACGGCAAAAACAAAACACGATTTGCATTCTCTCTCTTAATCTATTAAAAATAGATTTCAAATTGAAAAAAAAAACATAGCTAAGATAATGAAATGATACAAAACAATAACAACAACAACAACTAGAAAAACAATGATAGAACAACGAGTAACAATCATGGTGTGTGACACAGTGTTTCGGTGATTAGATTTTTCTTTGATATTTTTCAAAAAAATTAAAAAAAAAATTTTTAAATCAAAATATTTTTAAAAAAATCCATTCCTTTGTTTTAGTAATAAAGAAAATTATAACATCGATGCCTTTGGAAAGATTTGAAACCTTTTGAAAGCAAATCCGAGACTTTGATAAAGAAAGTAGTAAAGTCGGACTGGGCCGACTTCATGATACCCTTCACCACATTGGGTATATTGTACATATGTATCCTTACAATTTCATGTCAATGTTCCCTCGAAGGAATTTACTCATGTCTTTTTGCAACCTCTGATACATTTAATTTCAAACGGGCAGATTTAGAGTCGTCTGCATCAGATACCCGTTCGAAACAGAACCCAAAAACGTAATTCAAGTCTCAATTTGATACGTTGTGCAAAATTTCGTGTTAATCGGACAAATATTAGGAGTTTGGTGCACCATTTATGTAAAAACGGACGAATATATGTGGAAGCTATATCGAAATCTGAACTAATTTTCACGAAACTTAACACATATCAACTTCATCCAGTACGCTATGCCAAATTTCGTGCAAATCGAAAGATATATGGAGACTTTGCTGTACTATTTACCTAAAATCGGACGAAAATATATATGGGACCTATATCTAAATCAGAACCGATTCTCACAAAACTTGTCGTACGTCATTCTAGGCCTAATTCAGTACGTTATGAAAAATTTCGTGCAAATCGAAAGATATATAGGGACTTTGGTGCACTATTTACCTAAAATCGGACGAAAATATATTTGGGAGCTATATCTAAATCTGAACCGATTTTCACGAAATTTAACACACATCGTTCTAGACTTAATTCAGTACGCTATGCTAAATTTCGTGCAAATAGAAATATATGTGGAGACTTTGATGCAACATTTACCTTAAATCGGCGAAAATATGTATGTGATCTATATCTAAGTCTGAACCGATTTTCACGAAATTTAACACACATTACTCTAGACTTACATTAGTACGCTATGCCAAATTTCGTGCAAATCGAAAGATATATGGAGACATTGGTGCACTAGTTACCTAAAATCGGACGAAAATATATATGGAGGCTATATCTAAATTTCAACCGATTTTCACGAAATTTAACACACATCGTTCCAGACTTAATTCAGCACCTTATGCCAAATTTCGTGCAAATCGAAAGGTATATAGGTATTTTGGTGTACCATTTACATTAAATCGGACAAAAATATATATGGGAGCTATATCTAAATCTGAACCGATTTCCATGAACTCACATCGTTCTAGACTTAATTCAGTACGCTATGCCAAATTGCGTGCAAATCGAAATATATATGGGAACTTTGGTGCACTATTTACCTAAAATCAGACGAAAAATTTACATGGGAGCTATATCTATATTTGAACCGATTTTCACGAAATTTAACACACATCGTTCTAGACTTAATTCAGTACGCTATGCCAAATTTCGTGCAAATCGAAAGTTATATAGGTACTTTGGTGCCCTATTTACCTAAAGTCGGACGAAAATATATGTGGGACCTATATCTAAATCTGAACTGATTTTTCCCAAATTCAATAGTGTTCGTCCTTGGGCCAAATAAACGGGCTGTGCCAAATTTCATCCGATTCGAATCAAAAATGCGACCTGTACTTTGGTTACAATTTTACATGGACAGACAGACGGACATGCATAAATCGATTCAGAAAGTGATTCTATGCATATTCTCGTTTCCTTTTGCCTGTTAGAAATATATGTACAAAGACATAATACCCTGTACCACAATGTGGTGGAGGGTATAAAAAAAAATAAGAAAGTGAGCGGAGTAGTATAATCGGACGGGCCGACCATACGATACCCTACACAGCTACCACGGAACTCTAACTTTCTGCGGATTTTTATTCCGAACCTGGACAATATTTCGTGATAGTTTCACCCTCTTGCCCGATTAGAAGTCAACAGCACTCTTCCTTACACTGATATATTTTCCGAATATTACTAATATTCAGTACAGTCCTTCTAATTACTTGTCCAGATTCCTTTTACCGTGGGTTGTGTTGTGGTGTTCGGCTTATAATTCTAGCTTATAGATCTACTAAAAAAACAAAAACCGAAATTAACGAAAATTATAGGCGTTGTCCCTGACCATAACTGGAACCTCATGGAACATTTCAAAACGATCAGTGCTATATTTCTGCCCTCCAGTGTGGTAATGGGTTACTTAGTAATATATGAATACGCAAGTACATGTAAATATTAGGGTGTAACTCCCACATTCGAGTACATACGACAATATAATTGGTATCAATTTAAAGGTCAATCATTCCTCTTGGATATGCTATCAACTTCGCGGGTCTATGTCCTTCAGGAGTAAATATATTCGCCATAGAATACAAATTTTGTAATTTTCCACACAAAAGTCAGGAACCGCTAAATATTGACCGATCTTTATCAAAACAGACATGCTTTTTCTTTGGACCGATCCCCTTCTCCACGTAAAAATTGGCGATGTTTTGGTCATAATTGCCGCCTCTGGAGCGACCAGAAAAAATGACAAAAATGTAGTTTTTGATCCATTTCATCCCCTAAATATTAATCTTTACCAAAAACAATAGGGGTCTTCATTGGCCCGAACCCATCCTACATGCAAAATTTCGTGAAGAATGGTCCATAACTGTGGCCTGTAACGTGTTTACAAATTATAATGGACAGGCGGACAGACGGACACACATGTCTAGATCGATTCAGCTATTCGAGATCTGTATGCTTAAAAGTGGGTCTAGGACCAATATTTCGCGGCGTTAAAAACTTTGGGGGCTGCACAAGGCTATAATACCCCGACAAAATTGTTGTGTAGGGTATAAAAGTTCATGGCTATTTATTTTTAAACAAATTCACCTTTGTCTATAAACATTGAAAATATATTTGTAAAAAAATCCTGGAACAATTCCTTTTTAAATTTAATCGATTTCCTGCCACTGTGCCAAACACACACACAACCAAGAGAGCAGTCAACTACTATGAACATTTTAATGTTTTAGTTCTTTTTGCTGGTGATCCCACTGATCGTTTGGTACCTTTTGGCGAGCGTAAAAAGCTGAATGAATTTTCAATTTTATGTCTGTGTGTGTGTGTGTGACGGTGTCTGCGTGTGATTTTGTCTATAGTCTATTTTATTTTTTTCTTAAACAGAATATCTTCAACGATCAGTTTTTAGTACAAATCTGCAAACGGTGAAATACACATACTCGTAAATACAAAACAGGAAAATAGCGTTGTTAATTCGAACCAAAAAGAAAATTCGATTTTGCTTCAAAATAAAATAAAAGAAAAATTGAAAATTGTTTTGGATTGAAAAAAATATATTAAAAAAAATAATTAATAATAATTAATAAAATTAAAATAAATAAAATGTTATAATTAAAAGAAATGAAGAAAAATAATTTTTGATTTCAAAAAATAATATTGAAAAAAAAGTGAAAAACAAAATATATTTAAAAAAATATGGATTTTTTTTTGATTGGAGAATAACGATATTAAAATTGTGAAAAGCGGAAAAAAAAATTTGAAATTAAAAATATAATTAATTTCAATTAAAAAAATTAATAAAAATATATTTAAAATTAAAATAATCCATTTTAAACCAGACAATTAAAAAAGGGAAACAATTCGAATTAAAAAAACAATTGTGCTTTATTACAAAAATCCATCAAATCTCAAAATTGAAAAAAAGATCTGAAATTTATTCCATTGTCGCCACCTTTCTTCTCTTCATTTACTTGGACTGTCTGATCTGTCTGTGGCATTCACAATAACAAATTTTGTCGGCTTTTCCTTAGTCCAACAAAAAAAATCAAAAAATAAACGAAATATTTTGACATTGAAAATTTTGAAACAAAAGACTGAAATAAAGAATTTTCATTAGTGTTTCGTGTGTGTGTATATGAGTGTCGTTTTTTGGCATTTATTTTAAATGGTTTTTATTCGTTAATTTCTGTTGTCTGTCTGGCTGACTGCCTGCCTGCCTGTGTCTTCTTCCCGATCCATGCCAATCCCATCATCAGCAGCATCGTGAGCATCCATGTGTCTTGTCAGCATCAAAAGAGGTGGTGATGGTGGCAGTAGAATTAAGTGTCCATTGAATGTGTCAGTGTGTGTGTGTGCATTTGTTTTAAATAATAAACCACAAAACAATTAAATTATTTAACAACGATTTTGAAATTGTTTTGTTTTAATGCAAAACAAAAAATAATCAGCTGCAATTAATAAATACTTAAATTTTGTAAACAAAAAAAAAATCGTGTGTATGTGTGTGCGAACATAAAATATTTTAACTGTTTACAAACAATGAAATAATAATAACAAAATAACAACAACAACAATTTTTTCGTATACAGTTTGGAAAAAGTGCGTGCCGTTTACCACTTAATCATTTAAGCCAAATATCTATATTCCGAACCAAAAAACAAAAACATATTTTCGAAAAAAAAATCCCACTACCACAACACCCCACACATTGGTTGGCTATTTGTCGAACGGACTGACAGACTCAACCTCAACGTAACTATATTAAAATAAATAAATAATCCCATAGAATAAACAAAATAAAATCGGAAAATTTTTCGCATAGTTTTCTACCGCATTTATTACCGCCAACGACCATCTCCACCCCACTCGAACACCACCCGCCTTCTTCTTCATTGCTCCACAAAAGAAAGAAAGAAAACAGCAGAACAACTAATCAGATAACAACAACAACATCCCAAAGAAAATCTAATAATCTTCATTCCACACCACCCGCCATCCTGCCGCCGCCAAAATGACGACCCGTGGTATTCGACGCAAGAAATCCACTTTAACCGAATTGAAAATTGCGGTCGTTGGAGCGCCTGGTGTTGGCAAAAGCGGTATGTATATAGAAGTAGTTTTTCTTTAGTTGTGTGTTTTATTGGATTTCATATAGGAACTTTTGATATCTGTTTTGGTTTTGAATTTTTTCTAATTTTTTATGATGAACCGCCGCTATACAAAGGTGAACATAATGAGCCGAAAACATGGCATTTCGTTATTTGGAAAACGAAAATCTAGTATATGACTTCATTTCTCTGCTTTTTTTGGGGACCTCGTGAGAATGAGTTAAATATCGACAGAGGTCGATTGTTTGGAAACCTATTTCACTTCAGAGGATTTTTAAAAAATATTTATATATTTTTAAGACTTACCAAGGCGTGTATTTTTTAAAAATTGTATTTAAAGATTTACCAAAGCCGTGATTTTTTTAAATATTTTTTTTTCAGTCCTCAGCGAAGGAGTGGATTTTTTTTAAAGTATTGTCAAGGTTTACCAAAGGCGTCAATTTTTTATAAATGGATTTTAAGGACATACAAAGGAGTGGATTTTTTTAAAATATTTTTTTCAAGGTTTATACAAGGCGTGGATTTTTTAAAAAATATTCTTCAAAGTTTTATAATCGACTTGGATTTTTATACCCTACACAACTATGTTGTCAGGGTATTATAGCTTTGTGCAGCCCCAAGAGTTTGTAACGCCGCGAAATATTGGTCCTAGATCAACCATTAAGTATATCGATCGTCTTATCTCGACTAGCTGATTAGATCAAGACAAGTGTGCCCGTCCGTCCGTCCGTTCATTATAATTTATAAACACGATACAGGCCACATTTATGGACCAATATTCACGAAATTTTGCATGTAGGATGGGTTTGCCCCAATGAAGACTCCTATTGTTTTTGGAAAAAATCGGTTAATATTTAAGGGATGAAATGGACCAAATACTAAATTTTTGTCCGTTTTTCTGGTCGCTCCAAAGGCCGTAATTATGGCCCGAACACCGTGAAAGGGTATTGAGAAGGGTATCGAGCCAAAGAATAAGCCTGCCTGTTTTGATAAAGTT
This sequence comes from Musca vetustissima, assembly GCF_032173495.1. Taxonomy (NCBI): domain Eukaryota; kingdom Metazoa; phylum Arthropoda; class Insecta; order Diptera; family Muscidae; genus Musca; species Musca vetustissima. Next base: position 31,924 of record NW_026874053.1, on the reverse strand, counting down.
TGGTCAATATTGAGCGGGTCAGATGGACTCAGACTTTTGTGTGAAAAATTACAAAATTTGTATTCTATGGGGTATATATTTGCACCTGAAGGTCCTAGACCCGAGAAGTTAATAGTATGTTCAAGAGGAGTGGTTGACCTTTATATTGATACCAATTATATGGTCGTATGTACTCAGATGTGGGAGTTACACTTAAATATTTACATGTGCTTACGTATTCAGATATTATTTAGTAACCCATTACCACACTGGAAGGCCGAAATATAGCGCTGATCGCTTTGAAACTTTCCATGAGGATCCAGGTATGGTCCAGGACCACGCCTTTAATTTGAAATTTTCCATGAGGTATGATCAGGGGCCACGCCTTTAATTTATGATAAGATAATAATATTGGGATGATATGTACCGAAAACATAATTGTTTGTGTTTTTTTTTTTCGAGTCGATCCATAGGCCAAAATTGAAAGCCGAACATCACAACACAACCCACGGTGAAGGGAATCTTGTCAAGTGATTAGAAGGGCTGTACTGAATATTTTTAATATTTGTTAGCCTCTAGTCGGTCAAGATGGTGCAAATATCGCGAAATATTGCCCAAGCTCAGAATATAGAACCACAGAAAGTTATTGTTTCGTCGAAGTTGTGTAGGGTATTATATGGTCGGCCCCGTCCGACTATACTGCTCCGCTCACTGGTTTAAAAATATTTTCAAGGTTTATAATAGGCGTGGATTTTTTAAATATTTCTTTGAAAACGTGGAATATTTTTCTGAAAGGCGTGAATTTTTTCCAATATTTTTTTGAGATCGTGGAACATTTTTTTTAAAGGCGTGGTTCACCACACTGTGGTACAGGGTATTATGTCTTTGTGCATATGTTTCTAACAGACAAAAGAAACGATATAGACACATAGTGTCTTTTGAGAATATGCATAGAATCACTTTCTGAGTCGATTTATGCATGTCCGTCCGTCAATGTATTTTTGTGAACAAATATATATTTTCGTCCGATTAAATGTAAATGGTGCACCAAAGTCCATATATATATCTCGATTTGCACGAAAATTGGCATAGCGTACTAAGTTAAGTCTAGAAAGATGTGTGCTAAGTTTCGTGGAAATCGGTTGAGGTTTAGATATAGCTCCCATATATTTTTGTCCGATTTAATGTAAATGATGAATCAAAGTCCCTGTATTTCTTTCAATTTGGACGAAATTTGGCATAGCATACTGAATTAGGCCTATAATGACGTACGTGGAGTTTCGTGATAATCGGTTCAGATTTAGATATAGCTTCCATATATATTTTTGTCCGATTTAAGGTAAATGGTGCGCCAAAGTCCCTGAAAATCATTCGAATTGCACGAAATTTGGTAAAGCCTACTGAATTAAGTCTAGAATGATGTGTGCCAAGTTTCGTGAAAATCGGTTGAGATTTAGATATAGCTCCCATATATATTTTTGTCCGATTTAATATAAATGATGAACCAAAGCCCCTGTATATCTTTCGATTTGGACGAAATTTGGCATATCGTACTGAATTAGGCCTAGAATGACGTATGTTTCGTTTCGTAATAATCGGTTCAGATTTAGATACAGCTCCCATATATATTTTCGTTCGATTTAAGGTAAATTGTGTACCAAAACCCCTGTATATCATTCGATTTGGACGAAATTTGGCATAGCGTACTGAGTTAGGCCTAGCATGACGTACGTGAAGTTTTGTGAAAATCGGTTGAGATTTAGATATAGCTCCCATATATATTTTCGTCCGATTTCAGGTAAATGGTGCGCCAAAATCCCTAAATATCTTTCGATTTGCCTGTAATTTGACATAGCGTACTGAATTAGGCCTAGAATGACGTACGTGATGTTTCGTGAAAATCGGTTCAGATTTAGATATAGCTACCATATATATTTTCGTTCGATTTAAAGTAAATTGTGTACCAAAGTCCTTAAATATTTTTCGATTTGCACGACATTTGGCACAGCGTAATGAATTAAGCCTACAATGATGTGTGCTAAGTTTCGTGAAAATCGGTTCAGATTTAGATATAGTTCCCATGTATAGTTTCGCCCGATTTTAGGTAAATTGAACCAAAGTCCCTGCAAATCTTTTGATTTGCACGGATTTTGGCATAGCGCACTGAATTAAGTCTAGAATGATGTGTGTTAAGTTTCGGTTCAGATTTACATACATATATAATTTCGTAGGGTTTAGGTCGACTGACACAACGTACTGAAGTTAATATAAATTTACCTCTGGCAAGTTTCCGTGAAATCGGTTCAGAGATAGATATTCATGTTAATTGTAAACTAAGTAATCAATGGGTGTCTGCTTGAGATTAAATCATATAGTCGTCCGACTTTACTACTTTCCTTACGGTTTATTTTTGTTTGGAGGCGTGGAATATTGATTTTTTTAAGTTTTTTTTTCGAATTTTTAAGAGCTTGGCATTTTTTTTTCAAGTGTGATGTAGCGTGTTCTACTGTCAAAACATATCAGTCATTGACTGTTCTAAATATTAACATATGGATTGATGTTCAAATGACCACAAATATGAAATAAAAAAGCAAGGCATATGTTTTTTTATTAATCGCTTTATAATATTTATTCTGCTGATTTGAGCTTATTAGAATGTCCCGACGCTAAACATGTTTTCATAATAATCTTAATACAATTTCTTATTAGTATGTTTGTGTAATAAATATATTTAAGTTGAATATTTGAAATTGTCCAATTGAATTTACATCCATTCACTATTGCTAATTCACAAGAAGGAGATCTCTCCGGAAATACTTTCTTACCAATAAATTTTATTCACATACAAATAGAAGAGCGACTTAAAGTGGTCTGGGTGTTTTCAGTAGGTTTCTTTTCTTAATATTCTGTTATTTTTTGTCACACGCCCATTTCGTTACACTCTAATATAATTCACTGGGGGAGGAATGAATGATGGTCTTTGATATGCATGTATGGACATCATATTCGGCTGATTTGGTTTTTTCTCCTCCATTTTTGTTGTTGTAATTTTCATAATGAATTTTTCGACAAATGTCTTTGATATCGCAAACGCCCACACCTTTTATATATGAAAATTTATTAATGCGAATGTTATTTTTTTATTTTATTGAAGCAAACCCAATTATAAAACTATGAAAAACAAATTATTGTAGTTGTAGAAACTATCCCCATTTGAAGGTTAGATTTTTTTTTAAAAGATATATAATCATAAATTCTGGAATGCCTAATAACGGTTCCTTAATGGAAAAATGTGATGTGGTGAGAAGTTCAAAGAAGCAAACTTGCCGTAATAGGTCGTATATTTTTAAGAAAAGAAACGTCGATTACCGAATACAATTCTGAAATCGCTTTCCATTAAGACCTGGATTTTAAAAGAATATTTTGTCAAAGTCCTACTAAGGCGTATATTTTTCATGGTAATGTGCTGATTTTTTGTAATAGGTCCCACAACATACTGGATTTTTTATAAATATTTATCAAGGTCCCATTAAAGCGTGAATTTTGTCAAGAATAGACCAGGATTTTATAACAAAATGTTTTCAATGTTCCATTTTGGCATGGATTTTTATACCCTTCACCACACTGTGGTACAGGGTATTTTGTCTTTATGCATATGTTTGTAACAGGCAAAAGGAAACGAGATAGACCCATGGCTCATTTTGAGAATATGCATAGAGTCACTTTCTGAGTCGATTTATGCATGTCCGTCCGTCTGTTCATGTTAAATTGTAAACAAACTACAGGTCGCATTTATGATCCGAATTGGATGAAATTTGGCACAGCTCATTTGTTAGGCTCAGATTTAGATATAGCTCCCATATATATCTTCTTTCGTTTGCCGATTAATATTAAGTTTCGTGAAAATCGAGATATAGCTCCCATATATATCTTCGTCCGATTAAAGGTAAATGGTGCTCCAAAGACCCTTCATAACTTTCGATTTGCACGAAATTTAGCATAGATATAGCTCCCATATATATCTTCGTCGGATTTAATGTAAATGGTGTACCAAAGTCCCTATATATCCTTCGATTTGCACGAAGTTTGGCACAGCGTACTGAATTAAGTCTAGAATGATGTGTGCCAAGTTTCGTGAAAATCGTTTCAGATTTAGATATAGCTCCCATATATAGTTTCGCCCGACTTTAGGTAAATAGTGCACCAAAGTCGCTTTATATCCTTTGATTAGCGTACTGAATTCAGTCTATAATAATTTGTGCTAAGCTTCAGGAAAATCGGTTAAGATTTAGATATAGCTCCCATATATATTTTCGTCCGATTTTATGTAATTGGTGCACCAAAGTCCCTATATATATTTCGATTTGCATGAATTTTGGTATAGCAACATCATATACTTATACTTATCATTCTATAAATGATAAGTATAAGTCTATGATGTTGCTAAGCTTCGTGAAAAGATCCATAGGTAGGCCGATTGACACAACGTACTGAAGTAATATAAATTAGTATGGCAAGTTTCCCTGGAATCGGGTCAGATATAGATATATAACAAACACGTGACGTCTGTTGGGATACATACGTAGAATATACCCAAAGTGGTGAAGGGTATCATATAGTCGGCCCAGTCCGACTTTACTGCTTTCCTTACTGGTTTTATGAATATATTTCCAGCTATCCAAAGGCGTGGATATTTTATAGAATACCTATTCAAGCTATCCAGATATTCAAGCGGTGCAGATATTTAAAGAATATTTTCGAAGTTATCCAAAGGCGTGGGGTTTTTAAGGAATATTTTTTTCAAGTTATCCAAAGGCGTAGATTTTTCTATAGAATATTTTTTTCAGTCGTAGCTTTTTCTAAAGAATATTTTTTCAAAGGTGTGAATTATTTAAAGAATATTTTTAAAGTTATCAAAGGCGTGGATTTTCTAAAGAATATTTTTTCAGGCTATCCAAAGGCGTAGCTTTTTCCAAAGAATATTTTTCAAGCTATCCAGAGGCGTAACTTTTTCTCAAGAATATTTTTCCAAGCTATCCAAATGCGTGGCTTTTTCTAAAAAATATTTTTTCATGCTATCCAAAACGCAACGATTTTTTAAGGTAATATTAAGCTTGCATTTATTATAGCATTTTTTAAAGGTTCCACTGAGTCCCGCTTGATTTTAGATATTTATTCTGGTATTCAATTTTCTCAGAACATAAAAAAACCTCCCCCACCTCGGTGTATCGACTGTTTTTTTTTTATTTTGAATGTGCAACGTAAAACCAATTCCTTATTTTCCAAAAATTTTAAATTGGAGTTTGAACAAAAAATAATCGACATATAAATTTGTCCATTCTTCCTCAATACATTTTTGTTTGGCTTTATCCAAAATACAAAATATACGAACGAAAAAATCGACAAGAATTGAAAACAAAACAAACGAAAATCATGTGTTCATTTGAAATAAATTTCAAAAAGATAAACAAATCGCATCGAATGTAAGAACACCGAAGAAATAACAACAACAACCCGAGGAACAAAGCCAAAAGAAATAACCAAAAACCAAAGCAACGTGTAATTATTGCGATAATCACTAAACCGACTGGCAGACAGACATACCCCAATGTTTATCATTTGAAAGATCAGCGATCGAGCCAACCAGCCAGCCAGCCAGCCGGCCACCCGCTAGCCATATCAGCGATGCCACTTTTCGTCGAATCATCCTTGAAATTTGGCAGTGAAACATAAATGGGTGTTGTAATCGCAAGAAGTGTGAAAGACAAGAGAGAGAGGGGCCTAATCAGTGGGAGAGATCAGCAACAACAACAACAACTAGACAAGTAACAAAAATTTTAAGTAGATCCACAATAGTGTCAGAATTGTTTTATGATATCCACAAGAATGCAGCAGGGACGGCTATAAATCACCGGCGGCTAATGCTTGGAATTAACAGCGAGGTGAAGTGTCACAATTTGTTTTTCTCATTTTCAGTTTAGAATTCTGTTATGTTGTTATTGTTTTTTTATTTTATTTTTTTTTTTTTTTTGTGCAAAGCGTGAATGCATAGATTGACAGATTAATCGCCAATGGTGGCGTAATAGCGCCGCCATTTAACAACTCAATGTAGATGTGTAATAAATTTCTTCGATTGCCTGGGGCTATGGCATTTGATTGGCTTTTACATGAATGTAAACAGAGAATATTATTATAATAATATGAAACAAAATGTAAACATCTGGTAGAGTGGAATATTTTTTATGGAGAGATTTACAAATACCCAATATAAAATGCAAAATACAGCCACACCTGTTAGGGCTACTTGAAAAAATATTCCTTATCGGGACCCAAAAAAAAAAAATATTATTTAAAAAATCCACGTCTTATTGGGACCCCAAAAAAATATTCCTTGAAAAATCCACGCTTTAGTGGGGCCTTGAAAAAATATTCTTTAAAAAATTCATCCTCATTGGGAAGCGTGGGCGGATTGGGACCCCAAAAAATATTATTTAAAAATTCCACGCCTTATTTAAAACCAGTTATGAAAGCAGTAAAATCGGACGGGGCCGACTATATGATACCCTTCACCACTTTGGGTATATTCAACAGATTCCATTAACATGAAATTAAACATTTCATTCTGCAACCTATACTAAATTTTGGTCAGATATAGAGTTGCTTCTTACAATGGGATAAAATTATGTAAATAAATTTAAAGCAAAATATCGAAATCTAAAACGATTTCATCGAAACTTATCACATGTTAGGTTAAACATATTTCACTATATTTTGTGCATTGGGCCATATTTTGAGTTCTTCATTTACTTATAAATCCAAATTTCGTGCAAATCGAAGGATATATAGGGACTTTGGTGCACTATTTACCTTAAATCGGACGAAAATATACACGGGAGCTATATCTAAATCTGAACCGATTTTCACGAAATTTAACACACACCATTCTAGACTTAATTCAGTATGCTGTGCCAAATTTCGTGCAAATCGAAGGATATACAAGTCTTTGGTGTACCATATACATAAAATCGGACGAAAATATATATGGGAGCTATATCTGAACCGATTATCACGGAAATTAACACTCATCTTTATAGACATAATTTAGTACGCTAAGCCAAATTTCTTGCAAATCGAAGTACATATAGGTCTTTGGTGCACCATTTACAAAAAATCGGACGAATATTATAGGAGCTATATCTAAATCTGAACCGATTTTCACGAAATTTAACACACACCGTTCTAGACTTAATTCAGTACGCTGTGCCAAATTTCGTGCAAATCGAAGGATATATAGGGACTTTGGTGCACTATTTACCTTAAATCGGACGAAAATATATATGGGAGTTATTTTTAAATCTGAACCGATTTTCACGAAATTTAACACACATTGTTCTAGCCTTAATTCAGTACGCTATGCCAATTTTCGTGCAATACGAAGGATATACGGATATAATCTGAACCGATTTTCACGAAATTTAACACACATCGTTCTAGACTTAATTCAGTACGCTGTGCCAAATTTCATGCAAATCGAAGAATATACAGGTCTTTGGTGCATCATATACATAAAATCGGACGAAAATATATATGGGAGTTATTTTTAAATCTGAACCGATTTTCACGAAATTTAACACACATCGTTCTAGACTTAATTCAGTACGATGTGCCAAATTTCGTGCAAATCGAAGGATATATAGGGACTTTGGTGCACTATTTACCTTAAATCGGACGAAAATATACACGGGAGCTATATCTAAATCTGAACCGATTTTCACGAAATTTAACACACATCTTTCTACACTTAATTCAGTACGCTTTGCAAAATTTCGAGAAAATCGGAGGATATATAGGGACTTTGGTGCACCATTTACATAAAATCGGACTCAATATATATGGGACCTAAATCTAAATCTGAACCGATGTTCAGGAAATTTAACAAACATCGTTCTAGACTTAATTCAGTACGTTGTGCCAAATTTCGAAGGATATATAGGGACTTTGGTGCACTATTTACCTTAAATCGGACGAAAATATATATGGGAGTTATTTTTAAATCTGAACCGATTTTCACGAAATTTAACACACATTGTTCTAGCCTTAATTCAGTACGCTATGCCAATTTTCGTGCAAATCGAAGGATATATACGTTCTTTGGTGAACCATTTATATAAAATCGGATGAAAATATATATGGGTGCTATATCTAAATCTGAACCGATTTTCACGAAATTTAACACACATCGTTCTAGACTTAATTCAGTACGCTGTGCCAAATTTCATGCAAATCGAAGAATATATAGGGACTTTGGTGCACTATTTACCTTAAATCGGACGAAAATATATATGGGAGTTATTTTTAAATCTGAACCGATTTTCACGAAATTTAACACACATTGTTCTAGCCTTAATTCAGTACGCTATGCCAATTTTCGTGCAATACGAAGGATATACGGATATAATCTGAACCGATTTTCACGAAATTTAACACACATCGTTCTAGACTTAATTCAGTACGCTGTGCCAAATTTCATGCAAATCGAAGAATATACAGGTCTTTGGTGCATCATATACATAAAATCGGACGAAAATATATATGGGAGTTATTTTTAAATCTGAACCGATTTTCACGAAATTTAACACACATCGTTCTAGACTTAATTCAGTACGATGTGCCAAATTTCGTGCAAATCGAAGGATATATAGGGACTTTGGTGCACTATTTACCTTAAATCGGACGAAAATATACACGGGAGCTATATCTAAATCTGAACCGATTTTCACGAAATTTAACACACATCTTTCTACACTTATTTCAGTACGCTATGCCAAATTTCGTGCAAATCGAAGGATATATAGGGACTTTGGTGCACCATTTACATAAAATCGGACGCAATATATATGGGACCTAAATCTAAATCTGAACCGATGTTCAGGAAATTTAACAAACATCGTTCTAAACTTAATTCAGTACGTTGTGCCAAATTTCGAAGGATATATAGGGACTTTGGTGCACCATTTATATAAAATCGGACGCAAATATATATGGGAGCTATATCTACAGCTAAACCGATTTTTTCCCAATTTCCATGTGTCTATCTCGTTTCCTTTTGCCTATTACAAACATAAGCACAAAGACATAATACCACGTACCACAGTGTGGTGAAGGGTATAAAAATCAACGTCTTATTGAAATTTCGAAAAAATGTTATTTAAAAAGGGTGAGCGGTGTAGTATAGTCGGACGGGGCCGACCACATGATACCCTAAACTAATTCCACGAAAATCTAACTTTCTATGGTTCTATATTCTGAGATTGGGCAATAATTCGCGATATTTGCACCCTCTTGACCGACTAGAGTTCAATAAATACTACTAATATTCAGTACAGCTCCTCTAATTACTTGTCTAGATTCCCTTCATTGTGTGATGTTCCGCTTTCAATTGTAGCCTATAGATCGACTCGAAAAAAAAACAAAAAAAAAAATAGTTTTCGGTCCACCTCATTCCAATATTATTATCTGATCATAAATTAAAGGCGTGGTCCTTGACTATACCTGGATCCTCATGGATCAGCGCTATATTTTCGCCTTCTAGTGGGGTAATGGGTTACTAAACAATATACGAATACGTAAACACTTGTAAATATTTAAGTGTAACTCCCGCATCCGAGTACATACGATAATATAATTGGTATCAATATAAAGGCCATCTACTCTTTTTGGATATTCTATCAACTTCTCGGGTCCATGTCCTTCAGGGGTAAATCTATACACTCGAGAATATAAATTTATTTAATGTTCACACAGAATGCAGTGTCAATTTGACCCGCTAAATATTGACCGATCTTTATCAAAAATGGGCATGCTTATTCTTTGGCCCGATTCCCTTCTACTTGTAAAATTTCGAGATGTTCGGGCCATAATTGCGGCCTTTGTAAATATTTGGTCCATTTATCCCCTAAACATTGAACGATCATTACCAAAAACAATAGGGGTCTTCATTGGGCCGAACACATCCTACATGCAAATTTTCGTGTAAATTGGTCCATAACTGTGGCCTGTATCGTGTTTACAAATTCTAATGAACAGACAGACATGACTAGATCGACTCAGCTAATCGAGATATGACGATCGGTATACTTAACCCGAGTAGTGCTGTAATTATTATTTTATCGAATTGTGGGACGAAATTTTCAGCGTCTCTAGATTGTGGCCCACTGAATTCAAAAAAATTGATTTGTATCTTTTTTTCTTATCAGGATAATCGACATGATCAATTTTTCGGCTGTGACCGTATGTTCACACTAGCACTGCTCGGGTATAGGCTTTTGAGATGATTTATTGATCGTATTATGAGTGTGACCATATGGTCACTCTAGCACAGCTCGGGTTAAAGGTGTGTCTAGGACAATATTTCGCGGCGTTACAAACTCTTGGGGTTGCACAAAGCTATAATACCCTGACAATATAGTTGTGTGGGTATAAAAATCCACGCCTTATTGGTACTCCGAAAAAATATTCTTTAAAAAATCCACGCCTTATTGGGACGTTGAAAAAATATTCTTTAAAAAATCCACGCCTTATTGGGACGTTGAAAAAATATTCTTTAAAAAATCCACGCCTTATTGGGACGTTGAAAAAATATTCTTTAAAAAATCCACGCCTTATTGGGACGTTGAAAAAATATTCTTTAAAAAATCCACGCCTTATTGGGACGTTGAAAAAATATTCTTTAAAAAATCCACGCCTTATTGGGACGTTGAAAAAAAATCCTTTAAAAATCCACGCCTTATTGGGACGTTGTAAAAATATTCTTTAAAAAATCCAAAAAAAAAATATTTTTAAAAAATATTATTATTTGTTAATTTTTTTTTAAATCCCCTTAAAATTGTGTACAATAAGCATTTCCCGGCTTTTCTTGTTATCTCACTTCCTTTTCGCCAGGAACTGTCGGGATTGTTTCTCATCCATATGTTGATCAGGAATGTGTAGGACGATAATAAATAAATCTTTAATAAAAAAATAATTTATGACAAATACGATTCGCGTGGGACTTAATTAGTTATGGCCATCAACTTAATGGACATTTCCGTCGCCCTAAGCTATAAACTATTCTCGACAATGTGCCTTATATAGGGTGAAAAATCTTAATGTGTAAATATGAATAGAATTAGCCAGCTCGACAGTTAGAAAATAGCTTTACAAATAGAAATTTTCATAGCAAAGCGAGAGGGGGATGGTTGCCACACACAAATTGCTTTTATTATAAATAAAACCACACACACACCGAAATAATGTTGCAAGTAACATGGGCCCGGCAAGTGTATGTGATTGGTCGTTCCATGCAATCAGGTGTCAGCAGGACAAAAAAAAAAAAATAACAAACGTGACCGGTGCCTTAAAAAAATTAAAGTTGAATGCATGTCGGCAAGCCGGTCAGGGGGTGGTTGTCCCCTTGACCGGTGTCGCAAATATTGCAACAACCCCTTTACAAAAAGAAAAACAACATGAAACAATGTAGCGTGTAAACATACAATGTTGCCATCGAACACGCAACATTAAGGTGCATACCTAACGCTGATGGATCCCCGTTCCATGAACATGTGGAAGAGGGTAGGTGGTCATGGTGTCTGAAATGGTCTCATGGGAAACTTCAATATTGTTAACATGATTGTTTCTAAGCAAAGTTTTTACAACTCTCGCCTGGATAAGGCCAACTAACTAAGTAGTAGTTACCATTTTTTTACATTGTTGCTGTAGATGTGTGAGTGTGTGCGCGAGCGAGTGTGGGATTGTCGTGGGCCCGACTTGCATATTGTGCGGTGTTGGTGTTTTTTTTTTTCAAACTTGGCAATGTGCATTTTTTCCAATTTTTGTTTTCTATTTCGAACCAGACGTCGCCGTCTGCTGTTACTTTGTCATTTTTTCCGTTGTTGTTGTTGTATTTTTTACTCCTTTATTACCCAGTATTTAGTTGACCTCATTTTTTCTGGTGGTGTTCTTGTCGTTGTTAATTTATATGCTTACGAGGGTCATTGGGTGGGGTTAGTCATTTTGCCGGAATTTAGGTCAACAAAAATGAAACGAATAAATGCAATTCATTCGATAAATATATTAATTGTCGTAATGAATAAAAAATTGTGAAACATTAGAAAATTTTACATGAATGGAGTTAAAAAAATATTCCAAATACAAATTTGGATTTTTTGAAATAATTTTATTTTTTTAAGTACTATAAAGGTGTGGTTCTGTCAAATACTAACAAAATAGACGCAGATTTTTAAAAATTAATTTCTTTAGGTATTAAAAAAAACCACGCCCATAAGAAGATTGGTGAATGACTATTAAAAAAACACGCCTATAGAAGGTCGTTGAAACGTACTTTACTTAGCTGGCTTGTGACAGAACTTTCGTTCCATAAGCCAAGCTTAAAAAAGATTTCCTGGCGTGTCCGTCTTTTGCGCAGTTTTTCCAATTTGAAAGACCATATTCGGCAATGTTGTCTTCCACTTGATCTTTCCATCTTATTCGTGGCCTTCCCCTTCTGCATGAACCATCAGTTGGTTCGCTTTTATATGCCTTCTGGGCTGGTGCATCTTCATCCATTTTCACAACATGACCTAGCCAACGTAGTCGCTGGAGCTCAATATGTCTAACAATGTCGATGTCAGAGAATAGCTGGTACAACTCATGGTTCATTCGACGGCGATATTCACCGTCAACGCAGATCATCCCCATAGATCTTTCGGGGAATTTTTCTCTCAAACACTCCAAGAGTTGCCTCATCTGTTTGCGTAAGTACCCATGCTTCAGATCGATATAACAGCATGGGTATTATCAGCGTCTTGTGGAGTGTGAGTTTGGTATGGCGGGAGGTGGCCTTGCTTTTGAGTTGTTTGCTCAGACCATAGTAGCATCTGTTATCCTTCTCTGAATGTCAAAACTGATGTCATTTATGGCGGTACCAAGGTATATAAAATCTTTGACCACCTCGAAGTTCTCAAGTTCCACAGTTGATCCGAGTCTACTGAACGTCTTGCGCTTTGATACCATAAGCTTGGTCTTCTCGCCGTTTGCTGCCATACCCACTATGGCAGACTACTTCTCAATTTGTTCAAAGGTGGCTGTTATCGCTCTCAATGTTCGACCCATTATGTCGATGATATCGGCGTAGGCGAGTAACATGTATTGTTTGATGTACAGAGTGTCTTTTCTATTCAATTTTGCTTCCCGTATGAACTTTTCCAGCAGGATGTTAAAAAGGTCACTTGACAAACTATCACCTTGTCTGAATCCTCGTTCGGTATTAAAGGACGACGAGAGGTCCTTTCCGACTTTAACTGCTGATCTTGTGCCAGTTAAAGTTATCATGAATAGCCGTATTAATTTTGCAGGAATGCCAAACACAGACATGGCTTTATACACCTCTGAACGGATAGGGCTGTCGAATGCGGCTCTATAGTCAAGGAATTGGTGAAATGTGTCGATGGTTTTTTCGTGGGTTTTTTCCAGGATTTGGGGCAGTGTGAAAATCTGGTAAATGGTGGATTTGCCAGGTCTGAAGCCGCATTGGCTTCAGTCGTTCACACAGTACGCTGGATATCACTTTATAGGCGATGGGAAGGAGACTTACTCCTCTATAGTTGGCACATATCGTCTTGTCTCCTTTTTGGTGCACTGGACACAGGATGCTGATGTTCTAATCATTGGGCATGCATTCTTCTAACTGATTGTACCAATCAGCTGATGCATGCTCCTTACCAGCATCTTCGACTTGTAACCAATCGACATCTGCTGCTTTATTATTCTTCAGCCAATTGATTGCTATTCTGACCTCATCCTGGCTAGGTGGTATACACTCTATACCGCCATCCCTTATTGGTTCTGGGGTATCCTCTTCACCGCTACTATTTGATACCAGAAGTTTTTCAAAATCCTCCTTCCAGATCCTCAGCACGCTGTTTGTATCTGTCACCAGGTTTCCTTCTTTATCTCTACAGGAGGATGTGCCTGCACCAAAGCCTTCGGTTTGGTGCTTTACCCGTTGGTAGAATTTTCATTCTGACTCCTGTACACCTCGATTAGCCCACGCTCACGTTTTTCTTGCTCTTTCTTCTTTTTTCGGAAAATACGTTTCCTTTTCTCCCGATAATTCTCCATCTCATTACGTGTTGCTGCTGTCTGCAGAGTTGCCTATACGCTGCGTTTTTCATATCAATACCATTACGACACTCCTGATCGTACCACGGATTTCTTGATGGTGGTCTTTGGTACCCAAGTGTTGCTTTTGCTGCAGTTTGTAGGGAGTGGACAATTCTCTGCCATTGTGCTTCTATATTATTATCTGGACAAGGGGTGCTTTCGTCAAGCAGGTGGGTAAGTTGAGCGGAGTAGGCTTCTGCTATCTGTTGTGTTTGCAGCTTTTCGACGTCAAATTTCCGTGTTACATTAGATCGCACCTTTGCTGCTACATTAAGAAGGGTGCATACCTTGGCTGCCACAAGGTAATGGTCCGAATCGATATTCGCTCCACGGATCGATCGGACGTCTAAAACACTGGATGAATGCCTTCCGTCTATCACAACATGATCGATTTGATTTCTCGTTACTTGATCAGGAGAGACCCATGTACCATGTTTTTGTCTGATGTTTCTTCATGGAAGCTGAATTTTCCAACGGTGGTGCCAAAGATATTTTCCCTGCTGTCATATGCTGTTTTTAGGCGCTCGTAAAATATGTCTTTGGTCTGTTAAATTTTATCTTCGGTCGGAGCATAGGCACAAACCAGACTGATGTAAAAGAACTTCGCTTTTATACGGATTATAGCAATTCGCTCATCTACTGGAGTGAACCTGCATACGAGGTCTTTTATTCTCCTCTTAACCATAAATCCGTAGCCAAATTCATGTTTCGTTTCATGGCAGCTATAATACAGGGCGTAATCATCTGATTTACTTACGTCAGTCCCATTCCATCGCATTTCCTGTAAGGCAATAATATCGGCTTTGTACTTCTTTAATACATCCGCAAAAGCGAACACTGCGCCTGTTCTGTACAACGTGCACACATTGCAGATTCGCAGAACGTGGTCCTTTATACGTTTGCGAGGGTCGTCAACATTAGGTGGGTTTGTTTTTTTCTTTCCTTGCTTTTTCATACTAGGTTTGGTTTTCCGACGCCTTAACCAATTTTTTTATAGTTCTTATGGGTGAACTCGCGGCACATATTAGCTCACTATTTCATCGGGTGATGAAAATAGCTACCCCAGATGGCACCACTCGGAAGTCAGTGTCCACAATTGAGATGAAAGAGGGACTTTGCCATTTTACTTGAAATCTATCATCCCCTACTCCGTTCAAAAAATGTTTTTAAAAAATCCACGCCAATAGAAAGTCGGTAAAAATATCTTTAAAAAATTATTAATTATTAAATAGAAGGTCATTGAAAAAATATTTTTTTTTCAAAATCCACGCTACAATTTTTTAAAATATTTTTGAGAAATCCAAAAATGTTTTTATATAATTAAAAAACCACGTTTTTTTATATAAAAATAATTAAATCCTCACCAACAGTTCGTTTTTATACCCTTCACCACACTGTGGTACAGGATATTATGGCTTTGTGCATATGTTTGTAACAGGCAAAAGGAAACGTGATAGACACATGGTTCCTTTTGAGAATATGAATGGAATCACTTTCTGAGTCGATTTACGCATGTCCCTCTGTCCGGTCGCCCGTCTGTCCATGTTAAATTGTAAACAAAGTACAGGTCGCATTTGCGATCCGATTTGGATGAAATTTGGCACAAGTCACTTATGTGGCCCAAGGACGAACCCTATTGAAATTGAAGAAAATCGGTTCAGATTTATATATAGCTCCCGAAATTTTGCATAGGGTACTGAACTAGGTCCAGAATGATGTGTGCTAACTTTCATGAAAATCGGTTCAGATTTAGATATAGCTTCCATATATAGTTTTGTCCGATTTTATGTAAATTGTGCACCAAAGTCCCTATATATCTTTCGATTTGCGCGAAATTTTGCATAGTGTACTGAATTGAGTCTTGAATAACATGTTTCAAGTTTCAAGTAAATCGGGTTAGATTCATATATAGCACCCATTTATATTTTCGTTCGATTTAAGATAAATGGGGCTACAAAGTTCCTATATATCTATCGATTTACACGAAATTTGACATGAGGTACTGAATTAGGTCCAGAATGTTGTGTGCTAAATTTCGTGAAAATCGGTTCAGATTTAGATATGGCTCCCATATATACTTTCGTCCGATTTGAAATAAATGGTGCACTAAAGACCCATAGCTAGGCCGATTGACACAACGTACTGAAATTAATATAAATTAATGACATGTCTAGGAATTGATGTTAGTCGGTCACATATTTAAGTTCGTCCAATTTCACGTCAATGTTCCTTCGAACAGGCGACGTCTGTTAGTTTACATATGTAGAATACACCCAAAGTGGTGAAGGGTATCATATAGTCGGCCCAGTCCGACTTAACTACTTTCCTTACTGGATTTTTGAAAAGAATTTCAAAAATACTTATCATCCCTACTTCTTTTACCATCTTTCCAGCTCTTATTGTTCGATTTCTAACCAAACGTTATATAGGCGAATATGATCATCAAACAGGTGGGCCAATCGAAACAATTTATCCATAACATCGTCACGCTTAAACTAAAGAAAAAAATCGGGTTTTTTAGTGTCGCTTGCAAGCTCTAAATATTTTATAGCATTTTTTACAATAAAATTTTATATCCTTTTAAAATGCAATGTATGTGAAGTATATGCCACTAACAAGAATTTAAAATTTGCGTTAAATATTGTATGTGTGTGTGTTAACGATGTGTGGGTAAATGTCCTTGCCACACATACGAGTTTACGTGACAATTATTTCGTTTTTATTCCGTTTATTTATTTATTTTTTTTTTGTTTAATATTCCCTAAGTGGCATGTATGAAGCGCCTCTCGCTTCCAGGAACCTCCATTGGATTTTTTTCGCTTCATTTTTTTTTTGGTTTTGTTTTTAATTCTGTGTGCAAACTATTTCGCACGGCTATGTCCTGTACCTCACTAACCCATTACTGCTGCAGCTAACTTTGTTTTTTTTCTTTTTTTGCTACTTTTATCCATTATGCGGATTTATGGTGAATATCTCTCCACTGTTTTCTATTTTTATAATAATCTATGTAATATTTATTTATGTAATAAACATTTTTTTGTATTTATTCCATGACCGGATTGCGTTACTAATTCCAGAAAATCGATACAAACATGAAGCTTTGGTTGATGGTGAACCGGTGCTGTTTGAATTACTCGACACATGTCCCAAGGTAAGCAGGATATGTATGTGTGTGTGTGTCCAATATATCAACACCATTGGCGCCCTTTATTATAAATAAATACACACACACAATGTGTATGGATGTGCGTTTTTTATGTATTACTAAATTCCTTGTTACCATGGGTAACCTAATCGAGGCTATTTGGAGGAGGGTGAATAATTATTACTGTGCCATACACCATTTTAAGTAGTTTAGTTGGAGGCCATAAATCCGTTAAATTAGTTCATTGATAGTAGCCGTTTATGAAAATGACATTTTAATTAACTATTGCGCGTGAATTAATTTTTATTTAAATGACTAAAATTAATGAGAAACTGGTGGTGTGGAATTTTCAATTCTATTTTTTCAATATTAACTATGTATTTCCAGGAATTTAATAGGCGATGTTAGGGGTGGGGGAGGGTGGGAGAGGTTTTGGAAATTAAGTAATTTGAATTTTACAAACAAAATTGCAGCCTGCTGAAGCAGTGAATTTCTTAAAAATAATTTGCATGTAGTAACTTTAAAAATATTTTTTTAAATATTTTTTAAGGAGTAGCCATAAGCCAGGATTTTTATACTCTACACAACTATGTTGTCAGGGTATTATAGCTTTGTGCAGCCCTAAGAGTTTGTAACGCCGCGAAATATTGGTCCTAGACCCACCTTTAAGTATACCGATCGTCATATCTCGACTAGCTGAGTCGATCTAAACGTGTGTGTCCATCCGTCCGTCTGTCCATTATATATTTTGTAAACACGATACAGGCCTCAGTTATGGGCCAATCTTTACGAAATTTTACATGAAGGATGGGTTCGGGCCGATCAAGACCTGTATTGTTTTTGGTAAAGATCGGTAATATTTAGGGGATGAAATGGACGAAATACTTAATTTTTGTCCGTTTTTCTGGTCGCTCCAGAGACCGCAATTATGGCCCAAACTTCGTGGAATTGTAAATGGAGAAGGTGATCGGACCAAAGAGTGAGCATGCCTGTTTTAATAAAGATCGGTCAATATTTAGCGGGTCAAATGGACCCTGACTTTTGTGTGAAAAATGACAAAATTTGTATTTTATGGCGTATAGATTTACACCTGACGGACATAGACACGAGAAGTTATATCAGTATATCCAAGAGGAGTGGTTGACCTTTAAATTGATATGTATGTACTCGGATGTGGGAGTTACACTTAAATATTTACATGTTCTTACGTACTGAGATATTATTTAGTAACCCATTACCACACTAGAAGGCGGAAATAGAGCTCTGATCGCTTTGAAATTTTCCATTGGGAACGAGGTATTGTCAAGGACCAATGATGATCAGATAATAATTTTGGGAAGAAATGGACCGACAATTTATTATACCCCACACAACTATTTTGTCAGGATATTATAGCTTTGTGCAGCCCCAAGAGTTTGTAGCGCCAAGAAATATTGGTCCTAGACCCACCTTTAAGTATACCGATCGTCATATCTTGACTAGCTGTGTCGATCTAGACATGTGTGTTCGTCTGTCCGTTATAATTTGTAAACGCGATACAGGCCACAGTTATGGACCAATCTTCACGAAATTTTGCATGTGGGACATTGAAGACCCCTATTGTTTTTGGTAAAGATCGGTTAATATTTAGGGGATGAAATGGACCAAATAGTTATGATTTTCGATTTTCTGGTCGCAGCAGAAGCCGCAATTATGGCTCGAACATCGCGAAATTGTATATGGAGAAGGGGATCGGGCCAACAAATAAGCATGCCTGTTTTAATGACACATTTTGTGTGAAAAATGACAAAATTTGTATTCTACAGCGTATATATTTAATCCTGAAGTACATAGATAGACCCGAGAAGTTGGTAGTATATCCAAGAGGAGTGGTTGGCCTTACGTATTCATATATGTATTATTATAAACCCATTACCACACTAGAGGGCGAAAATATAGCGCTGATCACTTTGAAATTTTCCATGAGGATCCAGGTATGGTCGAGGACAACGCCTTTAAATTTCCGTGATGATCAGATACAAATTTTAGGATGAAGTGGACCGACATATTTTTCATTTTTTGTTTTTTTTCGAGTTGATCTATGGGCCACAAATGAAAGCCCAACATCACTACACAACCCACGTTGAAAGGAATCTGGACAAGTAATGAGATGGGCTGTACTGAATATTAGTACTATTTGGTGGCCTCTATACGGTCAAGAGGGTGCAAATATCGCAATATATTGCCCAAGCTCAGAATATAAAACCACAGAAAGTTAGATTTTCGTGGAAGTTGTGTAGGGTATCATATGGACGGCCCCGTCCGACTATTCTGCTCCGCTCACTGGTTTAAAATTATTTTTAATTAGTAGACAGAGGCGTGGATTTTTTTTAAAATATTTTTAAGGAGTAGACAGAGGCGAGGATTTTTCAAAAATATTTTTAAGGAGATATTGATTTTATACCCTTCACCACACTGTGGTACAGGGTTTTATGTCTTTGTGCATATGTTTGTAACAGGCAAAAGGAAACGAGATAGACACATAGTTCCTTTTGAGAATATGCATAGAATCACTTTCTGAGTCGACTTATCCATGTTTGTCCGTCCGCCGTCCGTCCGTCTGTCTGTCCATGTTAAATTGTAAACAAAGTACAGGTCGCATTTATGATCCGATTTGGATGAACGTCGGCATAGGTCATCTATTTGGCCCAAGGACGAACCCTATTGAAATTGGGCAAAATCGGTTCAGATTTATATATAGCTCTCATATATGGTTTCGTCCGATTTTATGTAAATGGTGTACCAAAGTCCTTATATATCTTTAGATTTTCACGAAATTTGGCACAACGTACAGAATTAAGTCTAGAGTCTACACAAGTGGTGAAGGGTATCGTATAGTCTGCCCAGTCCGACTTTACTACTTTCCTTACTGGTTTTATTCATAAGTATCTGTCACCTCACAAGAATCCCTCTTCGTTTCCAGATTACATATTTATTTTGCTGACTTCACAATTATATTAATTTACCCCATGTTGATACTGCAAATATTTGTAGCAAGGTCCTTTGCAACAATTAACACTTTCATTATTCTCATTTCGTATGTGTTCATTTGAGTGTATGTGTGTCACAATTTTTATTGTTATTATGTCAGGATATTGTCAGTTGACCACACATTTTCAATGACATCGACATTTACACTTACACACACCTAGGTAACCATTAAAATTAACAACAACAACACCACTTAAAACAATGTGGGTCAGTTAAGAAAGGATGTTTTTATAAATTTTTTTTTTATTCACACCTTGGGATTTTATTAAAAAAAATTGTTTAGGTTTTCTTAAAAAAACATTTGTTTAAATATTCACATTAAAAATCCATGCCTTAGATTTTCATAAAAAAAAAAAAATAAAAAAATATACGTTTAGGTACTCTTCAAAAAAAATTTTTTTTTTTTAAATACACGACTTATATAGTTCTTAAAAATATTCTTCAAAAATATTGCTCCCTATATATTTCTTAAAAAATACTTTTTTAGTATATAGTATATATTATTTAAAATAAATATTTCTGAAAAAAATCTTAAAAAAAATAATTTCTTAATCCACACAATGTGACAAACATTTGTTGGCCTCTGGTGCGTATAACTATTGCCGTTAAGTATACGCCTTGTTTGTTATTTTTATAATTAAAAATCGCAACATATCGTCACCACTGATATATTGTTAAAAATGATAAATATATATCATCACTTTCCCTTTATCCATGTGTTATGTCCTTTCCAAGGCCGGATGTGTTGACACGGCAAACAAATTGTTCGTTTGGAATGAAGTGAGCAAACAAAAACACGATATGTCTGTGTGTATATGTGTGCCCTTACACATATTTAAGTGTTCTGTTTTTTTATTTTATTCACCCTTTAACCTTAACCCCATTTGTGGCGACATGATGTCATGTGCAAAATAAAAACTCATATTTTTTCTCTCTTTCATTTCTTTCTTGCCCACAGACTGATGACGAATTTCCCAATGCTGCTGAACTGGTACAATGGGCCGATGGTTTGCTGCTAGTCTATTCCATTACCGATCGCAATAGTTTCAATTATATCAGACGTGCCAAATCAGATCTACAATCGGATACACCGGTCCAGTTGGTCGCCAACAAAGTCGATATGGTGCATTTACGTCAGGTCAGCCGTGATGAGGGAGAAATCTTGGCCAAAGATTTCGAGTGTAAATTTAGTGAAGTATCTGCAGCGGATCATGTGGATCAAGTGGCCGAGGTGTTTATGGATTTGTGCAAGGAGGTAGTGGCATCCAAACGTAAATCAAAACAAAGTCTATTGGAACGTATGTTGGGTAGTTCACGACCCTATAGTCGGGGGAAGAGTGACAGTAATTTACCCAAAGAATAGAAGAAGCCTCATCTAACTCAGTCAACCACCTCATCCTCCCACCACACCAAAAAAAGGCAAAGACTTGATTTGTTACGAATTTAAGATTATAAAAATAATACAAAAATGCTCATTAAATAATAAACAAGGAAAAAAATATTTATTGTTGATATTAGTTAATTTTTTTTATTTTCTAAATAAACTTTTTTGTAAATTTTTTTTGTAATAAAGTTAATTTTTATTTTGAGAAAAATAAAAAAATATATCTAATTTTTTATTGTTTTTTTTTTTATTTTCAAATATAAATTTTGTAACGGCCATACAACATTAAAATGGCTTTAGCACAAATGTCCGTATATATTACCAACAGAAAAGCTTTTGATTTACATAAAAGCTTTTATTATTTTTTTAACATTGTATCAGGAGGTATGTTGGGTTTCCACTTTGCTGTTAGCAAAGCGTACCAACGGTCTGTAAAGTAATACATAAGTATGTACATATACTAGTGTGTGTAGCTAATCCCATCCAGTAGAAAATACTCTCTTGAATGACAATTTCGTTGACGAAATAGTCTGAATCGAGTGTACTATGAAACATTGACCGAAACAAATAGAAAATTCTTTCCGAAAGTATATACCAGTAAGGAAAGTAGTAAAGTCGGACGGGGCCGACTATATAATATCCTTCATCACTTTGGGTATATTCAACATTCCATAAACACGATATTCTGCAACTTATAATAAATTGTTCATTTGGTCAGATATAGATTTGCTTCCTACAATGGAACAAAATTATGTAAATCAATTTAATGCAAATATCAATTCGATTGGATAAACATGAGTAGTTTGATGCACCATTTACTAAAAATCGGACGAAAATATATATAAAAGCTATATCGAAATTTCAGTACGTTGAGCAAAATTTTCTTTCAATCGGCCTAATTTTGGGTCTTTGAGGAACCACTTACTTTAAAATGGACGAAACTATATATGGGAGCTATATCTAAATCTGGACCGATTTTCAGGAAACTTAACACACATCATTCTAGACCTATTTCAGTAGGCTGTGCCAAATTTCGTGTAAATCGAAAGATATATAGGTACTTTGGTACACCATTTACGTTTAATCGGACGAAAATATTTATGGGAGCTATATCCTAATCTGAACCGATTTTCTCGAAACCTGGCACACATCACATTGTGGACCTAATTCAGTACTCTATGCCAAATTTCGTGCAAATCAAAAGATATATAGGGACTTTGGTACACCATTTACGTTAAATCGGACGAAAATATATATGGGAGCTATATCTAAATCTCAACCGATTTTTTCCAATTTCAATAGGGTTCGTTCTTGGGCCAAATAAGTGACCTGTGCCAAAATGCATCCAATTCGGATCATGATTGTGACCTGTACTTTGTTTACAATTTACCTTCTACAGGCGGACAGGCGTACAGACGGGCGGACATGCATACATCGCCTCAGAAAGTGATTCTATGCATAGTTTAGTCGCCGAAGTTGTTGTCAACGACAATATCGCTTACCCTGTCGTCCAAGTTGTCTTGCATGAATACTGCGACACTTGTGTGAACATTTCGTCAACGATTTCACGTTGTTGTCTGCAAAGTGTCTTCAAGGAATTGCCATTGTCTTACACGATTCGTTGATGTTGTCTGCAAGACACTTTCTACTGGGATGGGCAGAGAGTCTTGGCGAAGGAAAGGGAAGGACGCCTTAAAACTATTTTTTTTTTAATCCACACCTAATGAATTCCTTTAAATTTATTTTAAAAATCTACGCCATACATATTCCTTATTTTTTTATCTGCGCCTCATGAATTCTATAAAAAATATATATACTTTTTTAAATCTACACCTGAAATTCACGCCTTACATATTCCTATTTTTTTTAAGTCCACGCATTCGTTAGACTACAAAAAATATATTTTTTTACTGCAAAAAAAGTAACATGGTCTTTGTTAGATTAACAAAAAATGTTTAAAAATCGACGTCTTCGTTAGAACACAGCAAGTTTTTATTTTTATAAAAAAATCCATGCCATCGTTAGACTACAACAAATATTTTTTAAACCAGTGAGCAGAGCAGTATAGTTGGACGGAGCCGACCATACAATACCCTACACAACTACCACGAAACTCTAACATTCTGCGGATTTTTATTCCGAGTGTGGGCAATATTTCGTGATAGTTGCACCCTCTTGCCCGATTAGAGATCAACAGCAAAAAATATATAGAAACTAAGTATTCGTTTCACTTCATCCCAAAATTAGTATCTGATCATCATCGAAAATTATAGGCGTTGTTCTTGACCATAGCTGGAACCTCATGGAACATTTCAAAACGATCACCGCTAAGTCCGCCCTGCAGTGTGATAATGGTTTACTAAATAATATATGAATACGTAAGCTCCTGAAAATATTTACGTGTAACTCCCACATCAGAGTACATAAGGCAATCTAATTGGTATCAATTTAAAGGCCAACCACTCCTCTTGGATATACTATCAACTTATCGGGTCTATGCCCTTCAAGAGTAACTATATACGCTATAGAATACAAATTTTGTAATTTTTCACACAAAAGTCTGGATCCATTTGACCCCCTAAATATTGACTGATCTTTATGAAAACAGGCATGCTTATTCTTTGGCCCGATCACCTTCTCCATGTAAAAATTCGCGATGTTTGGGCCATAATTGCGGCCTCTGGAGAAATCAGAAAATCAGACAAAAATAAAGTTTTTGGTCCATTTCATCCCCTAAATATTATCCGATCTTTACCAAAAACAATAGGGGTCTTCATTGGGCCGAACCCATCCTACATACATACATACGTGAAGACTGGTCCATAACTGTGGCCTGTATCGTTTTTACAAATTATAATAGACAGATTATAATAGACAGACGGACGGACGGACACACATGTCTAGATCGACTCAGCTAGTCGAGATATGAAGATCTGTATACTTAAAGGTGGGTCTAGGACCAATATTTCGCGGTGTTACAAACTCTAGGGGTTGCACAAAGCTATAATACCCTGACAACATAGTTGTGTAGGGTATAAAAATCCACAACTTCGTCAGACTACAAAAAATATAAATGAATTTAAAAATAAAACAAAAAATATTTTTAAGGAATATATGAGGCGTGGATTTTTTACAAAATATTTTTCAAGGAATATATGAGGATATATTCCTTGAAAGAAAATATATATATATATATATATATATTTTTAAATTTACACCTCATACATTCCTTGAAAAAATATTTTTTTTCTTTAAATCAACACTTCATATACATCTTGAGAAAATATTTTGTAAAAAATCCACGCCTCACATACTCCTAACGAAAGCTTTAGACTACAAAAAAATATTTTTCAAAAATCTATGTCTTAGCCAGGCTTAAATAACTTGTTGTCATAAACGCATTTAGATACTTCAAAAAAGTCGTAGACGAAAATTAACTACAATATCGGATAAGTAAATATCGTTAAACGATTATAAAACGCCATATCATGGCTGAAGATAAATGGTGGCCACTAACAAACATCTTAACAACGTCAAGAAGCTTTAAGTTGCGACTACTGTGGGCAAATGTTGACCAACAGTGGGTATGAGAAAACAATAAAAAAATAAATAAAATAAAAATTTCGCCAAAAATAAAAAAAAAAAAATATTTTTATAAACTGTTGAACAACTATCAATGTTATGGTGGTGGATTTTTTATGATTTTTAAGAGCAATTTGTATACCCCACACAACTATGTTGTCAGGGTATTATAGCTTTGTGCAGCCCCAAGAGTTTGTAACGCCGCGAAGTATTAGTCCTAGACCCACCTTTAAGTATACCGATCGTCATATCTCGACTAGCTGAATCGATGTAGACATGTGTGTCTGTCCGTCCGTTCGTCTGTCCATTATAATTTGTAAACACGATAGAGGCCACAGTTATGGACCAATCTTCACGAAATTTTGCATATAAGATGGGTTCGACCCAATGAAAACCCCTATTGTTTTTGGTAAAAATCGCTTAATATTTAGGGGATGAAATGGACCAAATACGTAATTTTTGTCGGTTTTCAGGTCGATCCGGAGGCCGCAGTTATGGTCCGAACATCGTGAAATTTTACATGGAGAAGGGGATAGGGCCAAAGAATAAGCATTCCTGATTTGATAAAGATCGGTCAATATTTAGCGGGTCAAATGGACCCTGACTTTTTCTGGGAAAAATTACAAAATTTTTATTCTGGGGCGTATATACTTGCTCCTGAAGGACATATACCCTAGAAATTGATAGTATATCATGAGGAGTTGTTGACCTTCAAATTGATAGGTAAAGGTGACTATGTGCATAGTATTACTATTACTCCATTGGAGGACGGAAATGTCGCGTTGATCGTTTTGAAATTGTACATGAAGTTCCGATTATGGTCAAGGACGACGCCTATACTTTTCGATGAAGTCGAGATTTCATTCAGGGGGTGCAATGAACAGAAAACTTTAATTTTGTCAGATTTTCTATTTGCTCTAGAGGCAATTATTATATGCAGCACATCACATATTTTACAAGGTGAAGGGGATCTGACCAAATACTTAGAGCGCCTGTTTAGATGATGATCGGTCAATATCGAGGATCAAATCAACCAAAACCTAAAGTGACAAATTTTTTATTTTATGGCATAAAAAATCACTTGAGGAAAAAAATGTTGGAAAATATGCTAGGCTTAGAAATTGGTGTTGTTGATCTATAATCGGTAAAAAGAGTGCAAATATCAAGAAATATTGCCCAGGCTCGGAATAAAAATCCGCAGAAAGTTAGAGTTCCGTGGTAGTTGTGTAGGGTATCGTATGGTCGGCCCCGTTCGACTATACTGCTCCGCTCACTGGTTTATACATATTTTTTTTTTTGCTCTCAGTTCAAAACACTGTGCAACCATAGTGGCTGACGAAAAACCAAAACTACTTCAAAATAAAATAAATAATTAAATATTTATTTAGTTTTAAAAACAAAATAATCGCTGTTGACACACCAAACGTCAACAACAATAAAATGATGAAAAAAAGCCAAAATTCAAAACTCGTGTGCTGACCACTCGACAAAGAAAAAAGAACCGCCACCAGTCAATCTCCCAAGTAAATACCAATAAATATTTCAAATCGTTGTGGATTGAAGCTCAGCTGCGTTTTCATTCAGCCATTAAGTCAAATATTTATAATTTAATGTGATCGATATTTAATGGAATTTCAATTCGGTAAATTGTAAATAAATTATAATTTTTCTTTTTTTTTTAATTAATACATAAATATTTACACACTTACACAGTGAAAATTTACTTATTGATTTAGTTAAACTTGAATTTGAAATAAATTGGATTATTTCTTTTACTATATTTAATTTGTTTTCTCCCTTATTAGTGCAAGCAAAAATCTAGTAGTTTTAGACACAGTTCTGTATCTCAAAACTAAAAAAATAAGTCGTTAAATTGAGTTGCCATGTCGGATACAATTTACTTAAAACCCATTGTAACTTTAAGAATGTCCGCTTCAAATATCCCCATTTAAATAATTAACCTATTCGTGTGAAATGCCATGTGGAACAGATTTCAAATTAAATATTCACAATTATTATTATTGTAATATTGAAAATTGTTCAATATGGAAAAATATTAATTTTTATGCAATAAATTCAGTACCTTTCCGTTAGACAAAAATTACAAATGACAAGGTGTTGAATGAGTCAGTTTGTGTTGTTGTTGCTTTACAACTGCATCATTCAAAATAAATAACTGAACTCTCAGACATCAAACTTTCACTTAAATAAAAAAAAAAACAACTACAACTACAATGAATTTGCATTAGAATTACTTAATAGGTTTTTTTTTCGATTCATAGGGAAAATTATTATTAATTGCGAATGCAAACAAACAGAACAGAAAAAGAACAGATGACGCTGAATGATTTTTTTAAGAAAAATCTAAGGCGTAATTTTTTTAATATTTTTTAAGAATTAGTTAATGCCTAGACTTTAAGAAAATGTTTTTTTAATACCTTAGAAATAACTAAAGCCTGAATTTAATAAAAAAACTAGTGAGCGGAGCAGTATAACCGGACGCGGCCGACCATACGATACCCTACACAACTACCACAGAACTCTATATTTCTGCGGATTTTTATTCCGAACCTGGGTAATATTTCGTGATAGTTGCACTCTCTTGTCCGATTAGGGGTCAACAACACCTCTTCCTTACACTGACATTTTTTCCGAATCATCCAAAAATTATTATCTGATCATTACCGAACATTATAGGCGTTGTACTTGACCATAACTGGAAGCTCATGGAACATTTCTAAGCGATCAGCGCTATATTTCCGCCCACTGGTGTGGTAATGGTTTATTAAATAATACCTGAATAAGTAAGCATCTGCAAACATTTACGTGTAACTCACACATCCGAGTACATACGACAATACAATTGGTATCAATTTAAAGGTCAACCACTCCTCTTGGATATACTATCAACTTCTCGGTTCTATGTCCTTCAGCAGTAAACATATACGCCATAGAATACAAATTTTGTCATTTTTCACACAAAAGTCAGGGTCCATTTGACCCGCTAAATATTGACAGATCTTTATCAAAACAGGCATGCTTATTCTTTGGCCCGATCCCCTTCTCCATGCAAAAATTCGCTGTGTTTGGGCCATAATTGCCTCCTCTAGAGCGACCAGAAAAACCGACCAAAATAGAGTTTATGGTCCATTTCATCCCATAAATATTAACCGATCTTTTCCAAAAGCAATAGGGGTCTTCATTGGCCAGAACCCATCCTACATGGAAAATTTCGTGAAGATAGGTCCATAACTGTGGCCTGTATCGTGTTTACAAATTATAATGGACAGACGAACGGACACACATGTCTAGATCGACTCAGCTAGTCGAGATATGGCGATCGGGATATGACGATCGCGCCGTTACAAACTTTTGGGGCTGCACAAAGCTATAATACCCTGACAACATAGTTGTGTAGGGTATAATTACATAAAGAATTTTATAAGGCATAGATTTTTTTTAATGTAATTACTTTATGAATATCATTGGCGGGTACTTCAAGAATATTTTTTGTAAAAAATATTGAAGATGTGATTTTTTTTTAAATATTTAGGGCTTTGAAAAAATGTATATTTTTTTAATGCCTTACATTGATTTTTATAACCTACACAACTACGTTGTCAGGGTTTTATAGCTTCGTGCAGCCCCAAGAATTTGTAACACCGCGAAATATTGGTCCTAGACCCACCTTTAAGTATACCCACCATCATATCTCGACTAGCTGAGTCGATCTAGACATGTGTGTCCGTTCGTCTGTCTATTATAATTTGTAAACACGATACAGGCCACAGTTATGGACCAATCTTCACGAAATTTTGCATGTATGACCGGTACTGGCTAATGAAGACTCCTATTGTTTTTGGTAAAGATCGGTTATTATTTGGGGGATGAAAAGGACCAAAAACTTTATTTTTGTCTGATTTTCTGATCGCTCCAGAGGCTTTACAATGATGTTTATAGCTTTGTGCAGACCCAAGAATTTGTCACGCCGCGAAATATTTCCGATAGTCATATCTCGACTAGCTGAGTCGATCTAGACATGTGTATCCCCGTCCGTCCGTCTGCCCATTATAATTTGTATAATTTGGATCACAGTTATGGAACAATCTTAATGAAATTTTGCATGTAGGATGGGTTCTGGCCAATGAAGACGCCTATTGTTTTGGGTAAAGATCGGTTATTATTTAGGGGATGACATGGACAAAAAACTTTATTTTTGTCTTATTTTCCGGTCGCTCCAGAGGCCGCAATTATGGTCCAAACATCGCGAATTATTACAAGGAGAAGGGGGTTAGGCCAAAGAAAAAGCATGCCTGTTTTGATAAACATCGGTCAATATTTAGCTTGTCAAATGGACCCTGACTGTTGTGTGAAAAAATTACAAAATTTGTATTCTGTAGCGTATAGATTTACCCCTAAAGGACATAGACCCGTGAAGTTGATAGTACATCCAAGAGGAGTGGTTGACCTTTAAATTGATACCAATTATATTGTCGTATGTACCCGGATGTGGGAGTTACACTTAAATATTTGCACGTGCTTACGTATTCAGATATGATTTAATAAACCATTACCACACTAGAGGGCGGAAATATAGCGCTGATCGCTTTCAAATTTTCCATGAGATTCCAGTTATAATCAAGGACAACGCCTATAATCTTCGGTAAAGATCAGATAATAATTTTGGGATGAAGTGGACCGAAAACTTTTTTGTTTTTTTTTTATCGATCTATAGACCACAATTATAAGCCGAACATCACAACACAACTTCCGGTGAAGGAATTCTGAACAATTTATAATTAGAAGGGCTGTACTGAATATTAGTAATATTTGGAATATATGTCAGTGTAAAGAAGAGGTGCTTCTAATCGGACAAGAGTGCGCAAATATCACATAATATTGCCAGGCAGAATGTTAGAGTTCCGTGGTAGTTATGTAAGGTATCGTATGGTCGGCCCCGTCCCATTATACTGCTAAGTTCACTGGTTTTTTTCGAGAATATTTTTTGTAAGAAATATTCTAGATGTGAATTTTTTTTTTAATATTTTTTAAGACTTTGAAAAAATGCCTTACAGTGATTTTTTTAATTATTTTTGAATTTTATTAACGCATTTATTCATTTATTTTTTTTTTTTTTTTGAAAAATATTTTTTTTAATTAACTATTTTACAAAAACAATTATTTCTGAAGTTGAATTAAAAAAGTTACTTTAACCCGAGCTGTGCTAGCGTGACCATATGGTCACATTCATAATACGATCAATAAATCATCCAAAAAAACTCTTACCTGAGCAGTGCTAGTGCGGACACACGGCCACAGCCCAAAAATTGATCCTGTCGATTATCCTGATAAGAAAAAACGATACAAATCAAATTTTTGAATTAAGCGGAACACAATCTAGAGATGTTGAAAGTTTCGTCTCACAATTCGAAAAAAATAATTACAGCACTATTCGGGTTAAGAAATATTTGAGGCGTAAATTTTATACCCTTCACCATACTGTGGTACAGGGTATTATGTCGTTGTGCATATGTTTGTAACAATCAAAAGGAAACGAGATATACACGTGGTTCCTTTTGAGAATATGAATAGAATTACTTTTTAAGTCGATTAATGCATGTTCGTCTGTCCGTATGTCTGTTTGTCCATGTTAAATTGTAAATAAAGTACAGCTCGCATTTTTGATTCGAATTGGATGAAATTTGGCACAGTTCATTTATTTGGCCCAAGGACGAACCCTATTGAAATTGGGAAAAATCGGTTCAGATTTAGATATAGCTCTCATATATATGTACGTCCGATTTTAAATGGTGCACCAAATAACCTATATATCCTTCGATTTGCACGAAATTTGGCACAGCGTACGGAATTAACTAGAGAGTGATGTGAGCAAAGTTTCGTGAAAATCGGCTCAGATTTAGATATAGCTCCCATAATTATTGTCGTTCGATTTTATGTAAATGTTGCACCAAAGAACCTATATATCCTTCGATTTGCACGAAAATTGGTATAGCGTACTGAATTAAGTCTACAAAGATGTGTGTTAAATTTCGTAAAAATCGGTTTAGATTTAGATATAGCTCCCATATATATTTCGTCCGATTTTAGGTAAATAATGCACCAAAGACCCTATATATGCTTCGATTTGAACGAAATTTGGCACAGCGTACTGAATGAAGTCTACAAAGATGTGTGTTAAATTTCGTAAAAATCGGTTCAGATTTAGATATAGCTCCCATATATATTTTCGTCCGATTTTATATAAATGGTTCACCAAAGAACCTGTATATCCTTCGATTTGCACGAAAATTGGCATAGCGTATTGAATTAAGTCTGAAAATCGATTCAGATGTAGATATAGTTCCCGTTCGTCTGTCTGTCCATGTTAAATTGTAAACAAAGCACAGGTCGCATTTTTGATTCGATTGGATGGTACAGCTCATTTATTTTGCCCAAGGACGAACGCTATTAAAATTTGGAAAAATCGGTTCAGATTTAGATATAGCTTCCATATATATTTTCGTCCGATTTTAGGTAAATAGTGCACCAAAGTCCCTATATATGCTTCGATTTGCACGAAATTTGGCACAGCCTAATGATTTAGG